>NC_032027.1:12340864-12363507 GCF_001865875.1 Lupinus angustifolius | reverse complement strand
CAGAAACAGTAAGCAATTACAGAAACGATTAAATGCAGAACAGTTAACCGATAATAGAACGAATACAGAGCTTACATATTTGTATATTAGAATAGCATCCAGTACAGCAAATGAAGAGAATGTATCAATTGAATTCAATATACAAATTAATCGATTGAAAACAGTAAAGAGAGAGAGAGAAAACAAATCTTGCAACGCGAATTTTTATCCTGGTTCGTTTGCTGTCCACTGCAAACTACATCCAGGCCTCCCGGCTGACTTGGGAGATTTCCTTCACTATAATTGATTTAATGTATTTACATGCACATCAAACAATTAACAAACAGTTAGGTTAATCGATTAACGTAATCCCTTAATCGATTAACAACATTTTAAAAACGTGTTCCAATAGCAACCACTTTTCAAAGCAGTTGGGTTAATCGATTAAAGGATTGGTTAATCGATTAACAGCAATTTAAAAGTGTATTTTTAAATACAAAACATCAAATACGTTATGCACTTAGTTAATACATGTTTAATACCTAGTTTATGCCTAGAATGCACATATACATGTATTTATGTAATGCATGAACATATTATGAATGACATATCTCAAGAATGAAATGATTTAAAAAGATTTATGCCTATGAGACATGTATTAGGTGCCCTAAGCCTTGACTCAACTTAATAGATTCTAGTCTAAGCCTAGTACCAATTAAAGACTTAAGCACGTTGATTTGTTGGAGATTTTCAAGCTCTTATAAGCACAAGTTGTCCTCATCAAAACCATGACATAAAGAGAACTTTCCAAAGTGTTCCTCTTGACATGCACACTTTCACATTTTACCAATTAATTATGGAATGGTAAATTTATGTTGTTGAGGTTGTCATAACTCATACGAAAAGAGGAACAAAATGCATATAGTTTTGATGTAAGATAACTTTACACTATCATTGTATTATCAATTATTCATATTTGATTATTACTAATTTTTAAACATAAGTAATATAAATGAATGATAAATAATATATTGGTTATATATAAATTTTATAATAAAAATGTATAAATATTACACTATATGAAAATTGCATTTGTGAAAGCCATCAAAACAAGAATTGTCCAATAAGTTTGCCATAAGTTATATTAAATTCTTTTGTGGGACGGATGTTTTTTTTTTTATAAATAAAATTCATTTATTAGGGTTATTAACAATGAATAATAATGAAAGGACTTATTTTTTCAGACAAAGCTACATCCACATTGAATTAATCGAAATGTGAAAAGCATAACACGTCTTCTTTTTTATATTCTTTTTTTTTTGTACTAAAAAGACTGTTTGTTCTTCATATCCTTATGAATTGGACAATAGGATGCTATGACATTACATATATTTGATAAATATTTATAAATATATAATTTATTAATTAATATTTTTATGTATTTTGGTTCAGAATAAATAAAATATTAGATTAAATTTTTTTCGTTTTTATCTTAAATGAAGTTATTCCAATTTCACTTAATTGGGCCATAATTGTCATGGTCCAAATGAATCTAATTCCTCTTTTACTTAAGAATGCAAACCAAAACTATATGCAAAAATCATATGAAGTAGGGTCTATTAGACCACCCACCCTCATATAATTGTGAGTAATAACTTAATGAGAAGAAGTCTGTAAACCGATAATATTATTAATATATCAATCATCACTCTACCATGCTCAGTAAAATATACATAAAAAGAAGAATAAATTCTTTTATATTTGATTTTTTGATCTTGGTGTGCACCAATTAGCATTTATTTTGAATTAAGTGTTTGTAAATTATATTTTTGTTAGACAATATGTGGTTTATTGGTGTTGGTCTGACCAAAACTAGTCTAAACTCTAAACTACTGTGTCGCATCAGTCAAAGAAGTGTATGTGATTCATTTATATTATAATACAATATATATGATAATACAGTAGATCGTAACAAGTAGCTGGTTTGCCCGAGTGGTTAAGGGGGAAGACTTAAGATCTTCTGCACAGAAGTGCGCGTGGGTTCGAACCCCACAGCCAGCACTTTTTCTTTTTTTACATTTTCTCGCTATTTATGAGTGACAAAACAAAAGCATCCATTGTTTGTTTAATGGATACCAAGTTGGTCAAATTATTTTTATACTGTTTTAAAATCACTCATTCACTAAAAATATATAACTTTCTTTAGGAAATTGTATTTGTATGATGAGTTGATGGTGTCAACAACTTTACTTGACAGTGCATCAAACAGACAATTTTTATAATATTTAATTATTTAGTGTGATTAAGAAGTTCTTTGTCACCCCTTCAAAATCAAAATAAAAGGTTCTAAGCTTAATTATTAATTTGGTATCTTTCTGGATTAAATATTTATTATCATAACATGCCCACACTAAAGAAGATTGGGTCCCTCCCTTGTTTTCAGGTGCAAAAAGCCAGCCTTGAAGAGAAAATTTCTTGGTACTAGTTAGTGTTTCCAGATTGAGTTAAAGTATCAACATAAAAAGGTAGATTCATCTCATTTAGTAGAATAGGAAAAAAAAATGTAATAACAATATATGAGTTTTATGTACTGTCAAGATATAAATATTAGAATGATTTATTACCAACCTCGTCTTTAGTATTCAGCAATGGACTATAACATTAGAAGAACATATTTATTAAACATTTTTTAGAGTAATACTGGCATGAATGCGAGGAGAATGGATAAAAACATGAATTCCAATTCATTAATATTACTCATGTTTAAGAGTAAATATGAATCATTTTTTATATTATGACGGTGCAAAAAATTCTGCACAATAAATTCTAGTATGTTTAAGAATCAACAGAAATAGTAAATACATGCTTCACAAAGATTTCTATCACTCATTTAAGTTAAGTGATTCGAAAGTTACGTAACCATTCTTTCAATCCATCATGAACAACTACTCTATGGAATATATATTTATTTCGTGTAATAATTTCTAGTTTATTACCATTTTTATCCTGTTATTATAATCTGAAAGTTTAGACAATTTTTAATATTATTTTGGAACTATAAAATATAAACATTATTTAGACCTCAATCAAATAATTTTTTCAATTATTTTATATCTATTTTTCTAATTTTATATAAAGTTTTTTTGTTGCAATACAAGCAAAAGAGATTATCATAACAACCCTGAACAAATATATCTAAACATAAAGGAAAATGAACATTTAAATCAACTAATCCAAACCCACCCATAGATGTTGCATAACAACCATTTCAGTTCAAAGCTATTTAACGCCAACTAACTAGAGAATGAGACTCAAAGCAACTCTATCCTTAATTAGTTGTCTCATGATTAGAAATTCAAATCTTGAAAACAAATTACTTATTTGATTAATGAAAGTAAGGTTGTATACTTTATTCATTCATATATGTAGACATTAAATATCTATTTATAAGTTAAGTTTCACATAGGAAAGAAAAAAAATGAAATTTCAAAACTACAATGATTTTAAAACATTTCATTTCCTTCCAAAATCTATCTCTCAAATAAACCATAAACCACACTTATTTAACATCAATTGATACAATTTTGTTAAGGTAAAAAAGAAAGGAAAAAAAAGTCAATGGTTGGCTCCACCTAGACGTGCCAACAACAACATAGGAAGGTGAGATGCTGCTCATTCTTACTTGCTATGTCATTTTTCTTAAATCACTATTTTTTGCACCAACTTGTTTTAATTTATTTAATATTTTAATTTCTTTAATACAAAGGGACAAGCAAACTCAATAATTAGATTAAGAAGGAAGAACTAAAGCCGTTTTTTGGGCATAAAAAATAGGTATGAGGGTAATAATTAACAATGATACTTTTAATATTTATGTTAGGAAGGTGTAAGGTACAGAAAAATCATGCCAACCGTTACTTTCATGTCTCTCTATTTCTCTTTGCATTTTCTTCTTCCTTTCTCACTCTAATCCTCTCTATCCTTGTGCCTCATTCCTGTTTTGGTTCTCCACACTTTTCTTGTCAATGCTACCATGAAAGATGGTGGAGAACCACAACATTCCCCTAGGTATGATAATAACATCCTTTGTATTCATGTTTTTTATTAAAAAGAATTGTTGTTTTTTCTTCATTAGTTGCATGGAATTATAGCTCCATTTCATGACATATATTGTGTTAAATTTGTAGTAATACTAAGTTTAGGTTTGCCCTAGCTAAAATATTTGTCGTGCTTATCAGGTTTCAAGAAAGTGTGATAATAATAATGTAAAACGTGATGAATAAACCATACTCATACCTTTCCTAGTAACAATGGTTTAATTTCTTATTTGATGCAACTTTTGCCACATTTTCATCTCATGCATGTTATTCTGTCAATTTGTGACTGTTTCTGCTATTATATTCTCCTCTAAGCTCTACACTTATTATTAATCTTTCCTTGACAATAATCTATTTTACGTGTCAATGGCCTTCAAAGGAATAAACAAGTAAATTCTATCATTTTTTTAAAGTATTACTTCTTTATGTCACATGCAAAATTACATTTCTTCATTCCTTGCATTGCAAGTTTTGAATCATATGTTGATGTTACATTGATATTTTTAAGGACATATACTTTTGTCTTTGCCCTACATTTTTGGTTTGTTCCTACATTATTAATGTGGGTAGTTGGTCCAATCTTGCATGTTTATAGGAATTTTTTTTTACCCTCTTGGGCCTTGTCCATTGTGTCATAGTCTTATGTTGTTTTCTGACAAAGAAGAATATATTTGCAGCAATGATGACCACAAACCAGAAAATAAACAACAACTGAAAAAGGAGAACCATTCTGTAAGAGGCATAAGACCAAGAATTGGATTTTCTGATTCATTTTCAACCCTTGGTATAAATCCCCTTCATGCATCTTCATATATTTTTTTCACTAAACATGTTGAACGTTACTCTCATAAGATAATGGTTTGTTTATTTATATCATACTAATGCCGCAATGATTAACATATTAGAGTTGGGAGGTTTAGATATTGAAGAGGGTCACCAATCTGAAAACTACTCTAGTCCTAGAAGTGTAGAATCTGGAACACTTTCTTCAAGGGCAAGTACTTCTGATTCTGAGGGTCAACCAGATTTGAGAGGCACCAATAATAATCAGTGGCGTCAAGGTTTCTTTAAGTTACTGAAGAAAGGTTCACAAATGCCATTTCATACCTTTCATCCACTTAAAAATGTTCCAAAGTTAGCTAGGAGAAAGAGCAAAAGGGTTAGAGAGGATTTGATTCCTTCTCTTAGTTCTCCTCTTAAGTCATCTTTGGACAGTGAGTTTTGCTGCTTTAAATCTTCTTGGAAAAATTTCACCCTCTCTGAGATTCAGGCTGCAACCAATGACTTCAGCCATGGTATGAAACCCTTTTCTCAGGAAATCAAATTACTATAGTTGTGCTTGATTTATTTCATTTTCATTGATACATGTTTTCATTTTTAAAACTTTTTTGATGAAAGATACCAATGAAAATAAGGATCTATTTGGTTTGTGAAAATGTTTTTGTTTCCATTTTCTATTTTTAATAGTTATTGATAAAATATCACCTTGTTTACGTTCTGCTTACTGATTTCAAAGATTTGTATAGGAAATAGTCAAAACAATATAATTTATTTCAATGTTTAACTACAATTCTTTGAAAACAATTTCATAGTTTCAAATATTAATAAAAAACAGAAAATGTCAACAAAATAGACTCTAATATTCACTTTTCAAACTTCTCTCAAGTAAATATGGAGGAACCCCTTTATATGTTTTCATGAAAATGTTGCCATCAAGCTTGCTAGGCTTATTTGCTACTCTATTTTGTATTTGTTTTTGTGAAAGATAATTTGATTGGGGAGGGAGGCTATGCTGAGGTTTACTTAGGAAAATTGGAAGATGGAAACTTTGTTGCCTTTAAAAGGCTTACAAGAGGGAACCAAGAGGAAATGACAGCAGATTTCTTGTCAGAGCTGGGTATTATAGTGCATGTTGATCACCCAAATATTGCTAGATTGATTGGATATGGTGTTGAAGGTGGAATGTTTCTTGCTCTTCAGCTGTCTCCACATGGAAGCCTATCATCCATCCTCTATGGTATGGATAGTTATAAATTGTGGTTATAGTTGTGGTTGCATGAGTTTTAAACTATCAAAGTTTTAATATTGCAGTCACATAAATTGATGTGGTATACAATTTGATACCATGGTGGTGTGTGAAACATTTTGAATTTTTTGGAATAATGACAAGTAGAGTTGACAATAAAACGAAACAACTCGATATTAATTCAAAATTCGACTCATTATTTAGCTCGATAAACTTGTTCATGAATAAACTTGACCTAAAAATTGAGCTAATTAAATAAATAAGTTGAACTTGAATCAATTACAATTTGACTCATTAGAGTCATGAAGTGACTCGCTTATATATATATATATATATATATATTTACATATAAAAGATCTTTAAATTTATTCATATTAAATAAATAATCAACATTCAGTTTTACGAACTGAATATATTGAGCTAATGAGTTGAACTAAACACTTCACACACTCCTAATGAACTAAACCATTTCGAGCTGATGAGTCGAAACGAAAAGTTCGTGAACTCAAATCGAATCGAGTTTGTTCTAGAAAAATAACTCATATTGAGCTCGATCCCAGTTTCGAGCTAAAACAATTGTCATGAAGCTAAATCCAGCTTGGGCTCATTTTGAGCCCTACTCACAAGTGGCAACCAAGTTTTGGAAACATAAAATTAATTGGTTCAACCCCCTTACATAATTTCAGGACCTAGAGAGAAACTGAACTGGAGCCTAAGGTATAAGATTGCTATGGGGACTGCTGAGGGCCTCCGCTATCTACATGAGGGATGTCAAAGAAGGATAATTCACAAAGATATCAAGGCTTCAAATATACTACTCTCACAGGATTTTGAGCCTCAGGTGCCTTTTAAGCTTGATAAATGTCACCATGGGACATGTATTTTTCAGTAATCATTATTGCTTTGTTTTTTAATTTCTAATGTTCCAAATCAAGTTACAACATTAAGTGTTTTAACTATGTTTCTTGATACAACTTTAACTTCAATCTTAAACCAGATATCTGATTTTGGACTTGCAAAGTGGTTGCCTGACCAATGGACACACCATACTGTCTCCAAAGTGGAAGGCACCTTTGGGTTTGTATATTTTAACAATCTTCATAAGTTTTCAATGTCTTAAGTAGTTATAATATTTTCTTTTTTAAGTCACCTATATTTTAACCCTTTTGTTATTTTTTGGAATCACTTTTGATGTGATAACAGCTACCTTCCTCCTGAATTCTTCATGCATGGTATAGTAGATGAAAAGACTGATGTCTATGCTTATGGTGTACTATTATTGGAGCTCATTACTGGAAGACAAGCTTTGGATAGCTCACAGAAAAGTCTGGTGATGTGGGTAGGTCTAATGCTAGCTGTTTATTTATTATCTGTGTTTTAAATTGTGAGAGTGGTTAAATTGTGAGAGTGGTTGTGGTTACATTGTGTTTATCGCAATTGCAAAATGTTGCAGAAAAATGTGATTGATGCGGCCGAATTGTAGTCACGATGTTGTTGCAGAAACTTCCAAAACTACAATATTGTGGTCACGATGTTGTTGCAGAGACTTCTAAAGCTACAATATTGTGGTCACAATTGCAGTTGTGGAATACAATTTAAAACATTGTTTATCGTATATAATTATATATTGATATTGAAAATATCAATTCTTATCTGGTTGGTTAAAAATATTTTTTGCAGGCCAAACCTTTGTTATCTGCAAACAACATGAAGGAACTTGTTGATCCGGTTTTGCCTGATGCTTATGATGAAGAACAGATGAAACTAGTAATCTTAACAGCTTCTCTGTGTATAGAGCAGGCTTCAATTCATCGACCGCACATGAGTGAGGCATGTACTTTATATCATATATTTGGAGGAATTTTATTTAGTACATGTTGAATTATTACAATTGGTAATAATCGTAGTAGATATGCAGATCTTATCTCATTTGGTTTCTTTGAACATGCTACTTTTCTTGTTAGCCTAACCACATATTTGGCATTAGTAATAGAAACCAATTATAACGTTATAAATATCATTTTTCTCAAAATCATGTGAAGGGAGGAGTCCTGGCTGCAAAGTTTATTAAACTTTTGAGTGTTGAGCACTTGTTTGGCTTTGGCTCTAAAACAAATAAACAAAACCTTTTTATTGACCCTTTAGGGTTTGTTTAAGATTTGGGTTTTGTAGAGAAATGAAATACTTTAGAGCTATCCTATAAGTATATTTCACAGCTCTGAAGCCTCCCATTTCTCTCCCCTTCTCTTTAGGGTCCGTTTGTGAGTTGGGTTTCGGAAGGGAAGAAAGGGCAGTGGAAAACTTAGTCGTTTTACAAGTGTTTTTTATAGCTCTGAAACCTTCTTTTGTCATTTTTTTTCTTTCCAAGACTCAACTGACAAACTGACCCTTAAGGAATGTGATCTTCCTAACACAATGCTGGTAATTATTTGCAGGTATTAAAGATATTAAGAGGTGAAGAAGAGAGCTTGAAGATGATAAAGGAACGCCAGAAATCAAAACTTCAAAGGACATATTCAGTAGAATTGAATGATGCAGAAGATTACAACTCAACCAAGTTTTTGAATGATAGGGATAGATACATGGAGACTATTCTAAGCACCCTTAATTCTATCAAAAAAGAAAGTAATGAAAGCTAGATAATATTACGGCCTTATGATTCATATATAATGTCATGCATGGTAACTATACAAAGGTTAAGTGATTTATTCGCAGCACATGTAACTCATTCCACTTTGGAATCAAAAGCTGACAGAACATCCTTTGAAGACAGTGATGCAGAACTTCATGTGTATGTTTGTCAAAAAATTTATTTAACCAACAATTCATGATGGTTTTCTTAAATGGGTTTTATTGTTTTCCATCTTATCAGCACAGCTTCAATGATAGATTATCATTTGCATATGCCAATTTCACCAACTTGTGTAATATTTGTCCTGTAATATTAGCAGTTCTATGCAAGAAAACTTTCTGACAATGTTTAATTCTTGTTAAGTGAGTTATGTTTAATGATTTATTCAAAAACTTAGAACATGTTTTCCACTGAATGATTGATTTAATTGATTAATTAGCTTTGGTGTCACATTATGTTTGGTTATATTTTTATAAAGTCATATTTAGCCACGTAGCCTGATTCTATGTCCAAATCAGATGAACAACTTTACCATGCTTGGGTGCTTCTGTAGCAGTTCAAGTGTTCAACTATGTTTGGTCATTGGTGTATACTTTATTAAAAGACTCTAGCTCTTATTTTATACATAAATTTAAATCAAACACACATAAAGCAAATAAGCACCATTTTCTTTTTTATTATATAATTATACATTCTAAAATATATTTTTATTACTAGTCAAATATATTATTAAAATATGAAATGCACTTATAATAGTCACTTGAATTTTTTAATCTCATAGGAAAGACAACTTTTACCTATAATGGTTAATTTTAGGGGTAAGAAATTGTTCTTAAACAATGTTTTATGCTAGAGTCATATGAATAGTATACCTAAGTGATATCAAAACTTTGTTGTTTAGTATGATTAAAAATGGAAGGAAAGTGAGATGAAAGAAAAACACATTTATACATAATGTATTAAAAATGATATAAGTGTCCTCATTATATATATATAATTATGTAAATATCCAATTTTTAAATTACATAAGTAGATAATTTATTTTTAATAATATTAATTAATATTTTTTAAGTAATATATAAACTAAGTTTAATATAATAATATTTGTTTATAAAATTCAAAGAAAATTATTAACATCTTACATATATTTTTTTCTCACTGGTGTATTTAAAAGAAAATATAACTCATATTTGACAATGACTTTTATATTTTTAATCATCTTACTTCCATATCTTTGTGTTTTGTTTTTCTAATTTATTTATTATTTGTTACTTTGTTGCTAATTTTAAGTAATGTTATTTCTTTTCTTTTCATTTTATATTTTAGCGTACATAATTACTATTTATTTGTGAGCTCATAAACAATAAAAATAAAATTAAGTTAACTGGTTTCACATAAAAATAAATATAAATAAAGAAATTTACTATATTGTATATATTTTCATATACATTCTTGTTTTTTCAATACATGATGAAAGATTAAATTTAGAATTTTCGATGGTTTTTCTTCCTTCGTTTCTTCCCAACTTAGAGAGGAAAAATATTTTGTGGGAGAGGATGGAAATTGAAATTTCCCACTACTTTTATTTTCTCATCTTTTCTTTCCTCTTATTTTCTATACAACCATTCAGCAACTATTCGAAGGCTTACGACCAACAGAGTGAATCCAAATCATAATATCGTAGCCAGCTAATAATTTATCTTGAGAGAGCAAGTTAGGACTAGTTTTAGCATGTTTATTCCCAAAACAAGGTTCCCTTACTTTATTCCCTTCATTATTCTATTTTCTTCATTCATCCAATTAGCAGCTGTGGACGTAGATTGGTAGTATTATATCAATAATAAACATACCTCAAATTTTATAAACAAATTACACATTAAATTATGGGGATGCATCGACTTATTATAAGATGAACTTACTCTTCATCCTAGCCATCAATTGTAGGAAAATCTAATGATTTAAATTAGTGAGTAGATCTAAACCATTGGATGTCCATAAAATTGATGACTATGATGAAAAGTAAGTTTAGACTAAGTGAATCTACCATCTTTAAGTTATTAGTATTTTCACAAAAGTTACTAACTGAACTATAAGTTGTGTTTCATGCTTGGAGATTCATATTCTTCAAATGAACTATAATTACTTCACTAAAAACATAAGGCATATTTACAAAAGACCATATAATAATTAGCCAATAAATAATAATAAAGGTGTCAAATGATGGTGTGGTCCCTGATTCTGCAAGAAAACTACAAAGCATAAACCAAACCCAAAAAGGAAATGAATAAAAAGGATATTACATTCTCCACTCTCTCCTTGTAGATGTAAAAAATAGAAGGTTAGTTTATGTAATTAATTTACTCTTTTATTTATCAAATGGTTTTCCATCAAAAAAACGTACAATTGATCTAATTTATATGGATTTCCACCACAACATATTATTGTACCAAAGTTCCACAGAAACAAATGATCAATTGATTCCTCAATTAAACTACAAAATGGACAATTAGCATGTTCCAATCTGATGAGGTTCAACTTCATTAACCTTTCTCTTGTATTAAGCTGCTGCAACAGCAAGAATCATACCAGCAATTAATCATACCTTAGCCTTCTAATGTAATAATTAATACTCATCCTAATAGCATCTGCTTATTTACTGTTACAACAAATATATACCAACTACAAAATAAGTTCAAAATTTTGAAACAACTAGGAATTGTTAAACAAGCACCTTCTAATTGATAATGCAAAATCACTAACCCTCCCATGATGAAGGACGGCTACACATAACCCAAAACAAACAGCAATTGAAGCAATCACAAACATAGCCGGCTGAGAGCTCGAGAACCCCCTCGGAAGATATCGATGGCAAGACGTTCTAGGCAACTCTTCGATGTTCATTATAATTTCCCTCTTTAAAAGTGCTACCCTTTCACTTCTGTCATTATAAGTTGAACTTCTTGATACTCCCAACCTTGCATCTGCTATTGACATGAGACCCTGCAAAGCAAATATCCATGTAGGAATACAGAAGGAACAAATTTAAAACTATAGCTACAGGATGAGAAACTGAGGATAATGATAGGGTATTGTAATATGACTAATTCAACATAATTCTGAGATGACCATAATAGCCTAGACTTCATATAACAATATCACCAAGGCAACTCTTTGATTGCGACTCTTCCTTATTTGTGAACCATATGACCAAGATGACTGGTAAGACTAACCATTGCTTGCTTCTCTTATCTCACTGCAATCCAAACTCAGCTTTTTTTCTATTTCTCATTATTCATTCTTGCTCTCACACATTCACTGAAAGTGTAAACGACTTTCTTCGGCCTACAATTATAGCTCCACCTCTAATATACAATCTTAAATTCAATAACCATCAATATATCTGACACTAAAATTTCAATTTCTGAGTTACATAATATTAATTTTTACTCCAAATTTTAAAGTGGAAAAAGATCTTTCAAGTTGATTGCCAATGCTTCCGGTTTGGAGTAGAAGTTAGACTGAGACAGGAATCTATTGTTGACCAAATAAGCATAAGCTTTATTTTACTCCATAGGATAAAAAAATAACCATTAGGTAAGTGTTAAGTGTTTTAATCTAAAAGTTGAAAATGTAATATACTACATTATCAGAGGAAAATGCTGAGAAAATTATCAGTCCTAACCTGACTGTTAATTGCAACTGATGGCATGTTATCTTGGAAGCAGCTCTGAGCAACTTTAACGCCTTCCATTTCAGAGTCCACAGTTATACCCCCACCTTTGTGAAGTTTCTGAGAAATTACATCTCTAGCACTATGCATGCATTTCAGCAGTTCTGTCATGTCGATATCACTCATCCTATTAGTCACAACATTTGATCTCATGATTTCTGTCAAGATCGTTAAATTTGGTAATATTTTTCCTAAAATGATTGTGGAATCATTGCATATTAGAAAACCTAACAAATAACAATATCTTTGAATTTGTGAAGCAGTCATCACTCGATCAAAATTTTCTGAAGTGGGATCCTTAAGCAACCATGCTATATCTACAAGTAAGTCTGATGATGAGGATGTATGTCTAAGTGCAAAGGCCTGACATGAGCTACAGACAGAACCAACAGACACAGACTGGAATTGTTCAGAAAGGAGAGACACATCTAACTCTTGCTGCAATCTCTTCATTTCAATGCAAATTTCTTTATCACCAATGAGTACAGGAATAAAGTTTGATAAACCAGACTCATTCTCCACCTACAGAAAGAGAAAATATAATAGGAAAGGTTCTGTCAATTTACCTTCTGGTGTTTTTTTATATAAAGGCAAAGTTTTCAACAGGACGGGGGACTCTTGTGGGCATATTGTCTGATAAATACAGGAATAGTACAATCTAGTGCTGGATTTTAAGGCCCAAATTCAATAAACCTCCAGATCAGTACAGCAATTACTCAAAGAACATCCTTACATAAATTACAGGTAGCTCATTTAAGAAATGGTCAAATAGAAAAACCAACAAGATAATGAGCTGATTTCAGTACCAAGTGGTGACTTCGTAAGAGCATGATACAACAGTTTGGCATGCTACGTTATGATGCTCTTCTCATGCCTTGAAATTTGTTTATCAAAACAATAACAACCAAGCCTTAGTCCCACTAGGTAGAGTAGGCTAACTAGGTGGGGTCGGCTATCTCAAAATAATAAACAAGCACAAAATATAAAATGGAATCACCAAGCAAAAGTGGCACCCAATTTATACGTAGTGCTTAAGCTCAAAAACTCAATTGCGGACGTGGATATTTTCAATGCTCTCTAACGATCTAATTTTGTTAGATGATTTTGTTAAAAATATGGCCTAAATTTAATTGTAAATGTAATGTACAAAACCATTCATAAGAACAACTTAAGCTTTTAGGAGAGTTGGTTTCTGACATGGTATTGACCCTCTGACTGTGACCGAGGAGTCAGGAACTCAATCACTGTCGGCATGTAACCCCCAAGGTAGGGTGAGCCTGTCATTGTCCAAAATTCAAGCCCAAAGATCTCTTGTGTAAGCAGCCATTTTAGGACATAAAACCATCTATAAGACTTTACCTAACAACTTAAGTTACTGAAGCTGAAAAACAAGAATTCACATTCAACATATCAAGCAGTAATTGTGGCCAATACCAGGTGTTCCCAATGTAGAAGCTATGAGTCATAGAAAAAAGCAAATAAAACATCCAAGTGAATGCATCATTAGGGAAACAGAACCATCAGTCAATGCTTACCTCAATAAATGCAGGCCCAAAGAGACTTTCCTCTGTATGAGGGACATGTATCTTGTATAACTGATTGTCGAAAGCACAAGAAACATTATCTCTAGTCCAGTTATGGGGAGATCGAACACAAGACTCAAACTTCTGATACTTCCCAGAAAAAGATACAAGAAGCCTGCCATGATGATTTGATGAGAATCACATTACAGTCAGAACAGTGCAATGACAACTGAACCTGAATATGGACTAGCAGTTCAAAAATGAGCATATATGAACAGTATGGAGAAAAACAAGATATATCTGTCAAGCATTACATCTTTGTCCACGGCCAATTAAATGTGAAGCCTGAGATTTTTCAAAGATAATACATTCCTGTTTATGCAGGCTTCAGCAACAATTGCATCTAAGCATGCTCCAATCCCTCTACTTAGCCATAACATTCCACATCTCTCTCTCTCTCCTTTTGCTTATGAAAACTTAACCAAACTTTAGGTCGCCAACATTGCTAAAAATGTATATAATGCACAAATGCAGACAAATGTGTCAATATATACAGTAAGCAACTACTTCAAATGAGCATTTAGAAGAGGTGATAATTTCATACCGAAACTTTGGCTGCAGCAAGTTGCTTCCACAAGCAACAAACTCCATAGGTTTTCCAGCCTCAAAGTATGTGGGATGAACATAGTGAAGCCTTGGTGCCTGCATGTTTACCTCGACTTTCATCACAGAAGTTCCATCTGTAACCATTGAAACTTATTGATGAATACAAACAAATTCAAAGTTTCATGACTTAGAAGTTAGAACATAAATATTGCCCCTCCAAAAAATGGAAAGTTCTATTAACCATTAAGATACAATTAAAGAATTGATTGTTTCATAAAAATTAGAAAATTATGCATATCTCCAAGATGGAGGATGCACCCAACAAAGTCATTATAAGAAAAAAAGGTATAAAATAAAAATAAACCAGATCGAACTTGAATCAACTCCAATCTATTACCTCATTGATAATTCAGGGGAAGAGGGAACCAAAACCTAGATATTATACAATACGCAGTTAACTGGGCACTGAACAAATCAGACAGCAACAAACCTTTCACTACACGGAAGATCATGTCATCCAAATGAATTAGTGCACTACCTCTTCCAGATAGCATCTTCCCTGGAGCAACAAGATCACATATATAGTGCAGAGGGTCTTCAAGTAACTGCTTGATCCATAAGATAGAAGGAAAAAATTAAGTCAGAAGGGAGAAAAAGATTGATTAAGAATAAAATGTATTGATTTTTCGAAAATGAATGAAGTTCCTGACTCATCAGGATTGTTTTTGCTTATTTTTGGTTTATAAGTTTTTTTGTTATAAACTAAGCTTAGTTTGTAAAAAAAAAAGCTTATACACCAAGAAAAAGAAGCAAAAAGCAACATGTTCAAGTTTGATGGGCTGGGTTGGTTTATTTTTCAGTTTATAATCTCATTATCTAAAAACATAATCTATATCACACACATAATAAGAAAACATACATTTGGTCTGCAGACTACTTAAAATATGACCCTCGAACATATAATGTACAATGTAATGAACATCAATTTGAACCCTTACATTTATCCACATAGTTTTTGGCATTGAAATAAAAATTGTGAGGATTGTACATCCAGGGCGGATATATCCCTCCAGCTCTAAGGGCATACTCTCCAACCATTGGAATATCTGCAAATGATTTTTGACTGCTTGTTAATCAGTTATGGACATCCAGACAGCATAAGATCTAACCACTTCTTAAATACTAAACTGTAATAACAATAATTTAAAATACTTTGTGCCGTAGCCTTCTAGGAAATTCTGCAGGATTCCAATCATAAAGTTTAAAAGATATCCGACCTGTTTGGCACTACAAGTGAAGTGTACATTCAATTAGCAAGTCAACCATGATTTCTTGCATGAAAATAAATATTCGGGATGAAGTTAACAAACAAGTAGGGCAACCCACCCTAGATGAATAAGCACTCTTATTGCCACCATATGGAGGTGAATTAGAAATCTTGGGAACATCTTTTCCCCTACTATTCACTTGTGTTTCACTGCCAGCAACAAGAGATGGATCGTCACTATTAATATTCTGGGCATCAGGAGCTGAGCACAGAACAGCAAGTGGCTCATCTTCATGATCCAGTGATGCTTCTTTTTCATTTATCTCACCACTCGAATTTGAACAATCTGTGTGATGCATACACAGCCAGTAGGCCTTCTTTTAGCATAAAGACCAACTTTTGTCACATTTAAGAACATGATATATGGCGAAGAGAATAGAGAAAGGAAATAATCTGTTATTAAACTATTGGCATAGTAATACTTGACACAAACCTTTTACTGCTTCCCAGTCATGACTGAAATCCTCATTCTCTGTGACATGTTGAAGTTCATGGCCAGCAGCAGCTTCAGAATCTGCAGGCTTTCTACGCCTTCGTTTGTTATGGCGCTCTAATTTTCTTCTACAGCTGCGTTTACCTTCATCAAAATCCAGTAGTATGTGAAACCTGTCAAGTGATTGGCCAACAACTAGAGCATTCAATGATGATGGACAAGAACTAACAGAGAAGTATGTCCAAAGTGACTCTTGTCATCTAACAAACATGAATACTTCACAATGTCTGGCTTACTAAGGTTTGATACATACCCATATCAAATACTATTATCGACACTGCTTACACACCATGGATACGTCCTAGCTTACATACTATAATTTTCATATGTTCGTGTAATGTTTTGTACAAGATCAGGTGAAATATCATAGAGTCTGATAAATATTAGTCTTCTATTGCATCTACAACTTTATTTGAAAACAATAACTATAAAAATGAGTTTGCATATAAAGTGAGTTACACTTAGGCCTATGATTTAACTTAAAATACATAAAAATCTAAAATCCACTATTACTTTAAGGGTGAATACTGCGTTACCTACTCGTTTTATAGATAAACTCACTTCAATTAAGCTTTATCTATTTTTCCCCCTACATATGTAACGCCATACTGAAAGCAGACTCTTCGCAGGCTGTGTACACCAAAATTGACATATATGTACACCTCACCAGGCGGCAGCCTCATGCACTGACCCGCAATATGTAAAAACGCCATAATGTGCTATATCAGTGTCCATATCATACCGGCATCATAGCTTGCCATGAATTACTTCTTCAAGCATTATTACATCACAAATATGCTTTCATAATAATTGACATATATCTCAATTTCATAAACCCCTTTTAGAATTTCTAAGACAAAATTGAAAATCTAGAACTTACTTCCCACACTGCTGACAGTATCTATTGGCCTCCCCACGAAGAAGAACGGTAGCGGCATTCGCGCAACGCAAACAAACCCTATGCCTCTTGTGATAACCCTTGAGTTCAGAGATATCAGCCTCGCACGTGGGAACCTGGCACCGCAAAACCACAGCGGACGCACGTGCGGTCCGAACCCTCTTCTTCTCAGGCAAACCTTGATCATCGAGCATAGCATCGAGCTCGGGGCAAGCACATGGCACGTGACCGGCGAGAAAATTGGGGCACGTTAGCCTAGGGTCACGTTTTCGAACCCTATCGTTATCTGGAGCTAGAATCTGGTGAGGCGGAGGAGGGAGATGGAATTCTTCGGGAAGATCGACGGAGGGAATGGGATCGGTTTCGTCGAGATTGAAGTCGAGAAGGTAGGAGAGGTCCCAAATGGGGGAAGAAGGGTCTTCGGTGGCCATGGCTTGTGGAGGTGAAGGTTCCATGGAAATGGGAATGGGAACCCTAATTCAGATAATGGGATTTCAGCGGTGGTTGAGGGTTGTTGGATATTTGGCGGAGAAGGTAAGATACCTGCATATTTACATCATTCATATTTCTTTATCAAATTATATATAAATATTTACATTTATTTATTTATTTATTTATATATATATATATATATATATATATTACACTCTATTATTATTATTATTATTTTATTATTAGAATAAATTATATTACAACCTTTTCAGTTTTATTGAAATTAGATGAATTAACCCTCCCTTTTTACACATATATAAACCTTTGCTAATTGTAATCTCTTTAAAAAAAGAAAAGGATGATAAGCCTAATAATTAAGTTAAACAAATGCGCTAAACCCACATGATATCAGGGTGAAAAGATTTAGCCGTTTAGGGATACTTATAGTTCATACACTGGAACTTAGATATTGAGAATGTCCAAAATATAAGGTATGAGGTACATCAATAATATTATATATAAACCGATAGTATATATATACACAATTAATATACATCGATAATACTAACATATTAACAACTAATATACTAACATTTGCCGATAAAAAAAATAATATTATATTATTAATAATTTATTAGTATTTCTTTTAAAAATCAGTAACAATAAGAAATAAATGATGTACTAACCGTATATAAAAATTTTATACTGTTAATGCATATATTTTTTCTCATATATATTGATTTAATATGTATACACTGAGAGTGTAAATATTTTTTACATTGTCGGTCAATCATTCACCATTAATTTATTAATTACTATTGACTCTCAAACAAAAATAATACAAATCAATGGTATATAATATGTTGACAGTGTAAAAAACTTTACACTGTCAGTGCACATATTTTAAGCTATATATATACATACATGTACAAAATCAAAATTATTATTAAATGTGATAAAAGACTTAATTTGACATTCAATATTTATATTATTATCTTATGTTAATGAGTCTCGCTATAAAATATTTAGAGATATCACTTTAAAACAAAAGCATTTTTTATTTACAAAATGATCACCAAATAATATATCAATTGTCTTTCAGTTTTATTCTACCTAAAACTTCACCCGTGATTGAATAAGTCTTAATTGACTCAAACAAAATTCTCACCTGAAAAGAATTCAAACCAAAAAATAAAAAAAAATCCTTTTATTTTATTTTTTTCAAATCCTTCCTTTATGTTCAATTATTAATAATTATACATCACCTAACTTATAGAGTTTTTAACAATCAAATGTCTTATCAATGAATGAATGATGATATATGTCTCCTATCAATAGATTAGTTGGTAAGAGTTGACATGTGCTTTATTTTATGTAGCTTTCATCTATAATCTTTTCCACCTCAAATTTATCTAGAACACTCACAATTTGTGCTTTCAACTGTGGTCAAGAATCCAATGAGTTTTTCAAGTTTTTCAATCGTTAAGTAGTTGCATATTAAACGAATGGTTCGTTGTATGGTAGGTTGAGAGAAAAGTACATAAAAATATAAGAAATGAGATAAATTTAGTCCATTTAAGAAACTTTTGATAATTACATGGATGGAATAAAGTGTTAGTTGTGTTGCTTAAGATATATAAAAAAGTGTGAAAATGTGAAAAAAATATATGTGGAACCCTTTAGGGAGAAATGGATTGTTACATTAATGAGTGCTCTTGGTATGAATCTTCCGTCATTACACATAATGGGTCCATGATTAAAAATATATATTCTTACAAACCATATATCATACTTAAATTATTTAATTTCACAGTTTAAAATGATAATCAATGTTATTAATAGCAATGTTTAGAGGTTTAGACTAGATTGAATAATCCGACCGGTTTGACCTATGGTTGAACTTATATTTATATATAATTATTAATTATATATAAAATCATTTAATTATATATAAAATCATTCAGTCCGACTGAATAGTTTAACTATTTAAATGTAATACGATTTCTCTTCTATTTTGATGTCAGAACTAATTTTATAATGTGAGGAAATTTACCAAAAAAAATAGTATGTGGAAATAATAGTAATACACTTCCGTAATTGGAAAGTAGAAATATCCAGTGTTATTAAAACCGTACCGGTTATCAAACCGGTCAGGGTACTGGTATAATGGTACAGTGGTTTAATCGGTGGTTCAGTAATTAAACTGCATGCCGGTTAAACCGGACCTACCTACTTATATTTATATATATAAAAACCTATAACAAAAAAATTCCAAATAGGTTTCAAATTTATAATCCATATTTATAATGGACTCAAAATTCATATAAACAAATAACTTTAAGTCTTTAACAAATTCAAAATATAAATTACAAAACATATATTAATCCAAAAGTATCACTTAACAACCGCAAAATATAAATAAATGACACAAGTTCACAACTCACTCTACAAAACAAATAAATTTGGAGTTTTAATATTTAACATCAAAGAGTCAAAATTATCTCATATCGATATTATATTTTTCCACCAAATCCTATTTTCAGACACTACTCCAAGATTACACAAATATCACTGAGATTACACAAGAATGTTAGGAACCAAAAAATGTAATCTATATATGCCTTGGAAACATGTGCCTTGAAGTGTTAAAGAATGGTTGGAAAGATGGATCACCTTGTAATGAGTTTTTAAGTTTTTTTTTTAAAAAAAAAAAATATGTGTATAAACTGGCCGGTTTAGTAAAATATCGGCCGCTTCACCAGTTTTGACCGGTTTTTTACCAGTTTTGACCGATTTTGATACTTAACTGGTTCAACACCTGTACCGAACTAGTTAGGGGGCCGGTTCACCGGTTTTCCGGTTGAACCGTCCGGTACGAAAAGGTTTTTACAACCCGCTATAAAGATGTCAACGCTTATGCTCTAAGTTGTAAGACATGAGGACTTTAGTTTTTAGTACTATCAAGTCTCTTCACTTTCTTGGTTAAGGAATTAATCTCATTTGGGATTTGCAGCTGTCCCTCCCAACCCAAAATCGAACTCTCAACCTTGAAGATTTCATAGGGTATTCCACCACTAGACCAACACCTTATTGGTATGAGAACTTCAGTTTGATATCTCCATCTAATTTCTACAGAAAAAGTGGGCAATTAGCAGTTGTATATATTTATTTCAGATTAAACAAAATTTTGGGTTTAAATGTTGTGTATGAAAAATTTATTGGCTATAAGAGAACCAACTCCATTATTGCATGGAATAAAGATCACTTGTATCAAAATAATATTGATTATATGTATCTAACAAATCAAATTTTATGCTCATAAAATGGATGGTAACATAAAATGTGTCAAAATAATTAAGTGATATTTTAAAATTGGATAGTAACATAAAATGGATCAACAATGAGTACATATAATCTTCATTCTATACCACCAATGTCCATGACATGCAAGATTTTCTCTCATGGTGAATACATTTGCTAACGACCAATAAAAAATAATTTATAGTTGTGTGAGGTAACCATCTTTTATGGTCAAATGTTAAACATATATGGTCAATGATCAATTATATTTTGGTTACCATATTCTTTAGTCATATATATTATCTTTCAGGAGAAATAATTAATCCTGCTTAAATTGTTGATTTTTTTTTAAATATAGACTTTAAATATTTACTTGTGAGCTTTTTATATTCATCATTGGACAAGTCAAGGTATAGTTTTTTTTAACGTAAAATTTATTAAAGTAAGTTAAGTATACACAACTCAAACTCATTAATTTATAAAAGTCAAATTATTTCTAATTTCAAACATTCCAAGCACAGACAGTAGATTTACGAACCATATCTCATTTTTTAAACATTGCAAATACACCCAGAGAACTTATGAAAAACAATCAAAATTTGCTCTTTACATGCATGCATAATTCCCTCTATTAAAACATGGTGATCCATATTAGTATGAATATTGATGAACGTAGAAGATGAAAGAAGGAATCTCCACGACATAATGAAATGGAAGAGTGAAAAAAAATATTGCATTTTATTGATTGAACCAAGACCAAAGAACATACATTTATACGACGAAAAAAATACCATCCTCTTAAAACAAGCTTATAACTAACATAACCATATTACTCTTAACTAAAAATGTCAAAGCAAAAATATAATTAATCATGTGGCTTTATGGTTGCTTGATTCACAAGCAATATGATCAAACTTGTGAGAAGTGTTTGATGTAATTCCTAAGTGAACACTACTATTTGAAGTTTGGCCACCAAGGTCATTAGTCTTGATCTTGATCATGTCGTCTTGGTCAGAGGCAAAAATGTCTTGGTCACAAATCTTCTGCTTGGCTGGGTTTGCTCCTCCAATGCCTAGGTAATAATTGATGCTTAGCCTGATTGATTCATGGGCATAGTTGGCCTGCCCAATATCACTATCATATTTTGACATCCCCACAAGCTGGACTATGTATGTCATAAATCTCAAGCTTGGATGAAAGTGGATAGAATTTGGCAGGAGCAAGGGCCTTAGAGATGATATCTGCAATTTGAAATTTAGAAGAAATAGGCATATAGTGAACAATACCATTTAAAAAAATTTCTCTAATTGAGTGACAATCTATTTCGATGTGTTTTGTCCTTTCATGAATCACTGGATTGGCAGTAATGTAAAGGACAAACTGATTATCACAATATAAAACAATGAGATTAGTGTTTAAGACAAGTAAATCATTGAGAAAGTAGGATAACCATTGGGCTTCACAGCCTGCAAGGGCAAGGGTTGTATTCAGTCTCAACAGAGGATCTTGAAACAATCCTATGCCTTTTGCTTTTCCATGATATAAGAGAATCACCAACGAAGAAACAAAAACCAGTTACAGATCTTCTGGTGACAATGCA
>NC_032027.1:12331199-12340764 GCF_001865875.1 Lupinus angustifolius | reverse complement strand
CCCCCAATCAGAGTCACTAAAACCTTTTAGGCTAATTTATGTGTTGTTGGCAGAAAATAACCCCTTTCCAGGGGTATTTTAAGGTACCTAAGGATTCTCAGCCCAACATTATAGTGATCCATGGTGAGTTTAGATAGAAATTGGCTTAGGTGACTGATTGCAAAGGAGATATCAGGTCTAGTGTGAGTAACATAGATTAGTCTCCCTAATAACCTCCTATAGGCAGTAGGATTGGGGTGACTAAGACCAAGGTTAGTATGGAGTTTTATGGCATTATCCATAGGTGTAGATGCAGGCTTGGCTACACGCAACCCTGCATCTTGAAGGAGATCAAGGTTGTACTTCTTCTAACAAAGGTTAATTCCTCTTTTAGGCCTAACAACTTCCATCCCAAGGAAGTACTTTAAATTTCCAAGATCTTTAATACTAAATTTCTTGTCAACGATCTGCTTTACAAATTGAATCTCCTTTAGGTAATTGCCTGCTAATACTAAGTTATCAACATACACTAATATGGTTGTAAAGGAATGGTGTGAATTTTTAATAAACAATGAGAAATCAACCTTAGATTGAGTGTAGCCATTTTGCATCAAAACAACACTTAACTTGACATTCCACTGCCTGCTAGCTTGTTTCAATCCATACAAGGATTTTTGAAGTTTGCACACTTTAGATTTATCAGCAATGTTTAAACCTTGAGTGCCTTTCATGTAGACTTCCTTAAGTAAGTCATAATGAGGGAAGGCAATGTTAACATCAAATTAGTGAAGATGCCATTTTTTTTATAAAAGTTAAGGCGCAAGAATAACTCTAATTGTAGTAATTTTCACAACAGGACTAAAGGTATCTAGGTAATCTATGTCTGTGGTTTGAGTATAGCCTTTAGCCACTAGTCTAGCCTTATGCATATTAGTGGTTCCATCAGGATTGTGTTTGGTCTTAAAAATCCATTTACATCTTATGGCTCTTTTGTTCTTAGGGAGATCTATGATAATCCAAGTCTCAGTTTTATTTAAAGCTTGTAATTCTTCTTTTATGGCATCCACCTAGTGTTGGTGTTCGGTAGCCTCATTATAATCACTAGGTTAAGATATTGAGGAAATGTTAAGGATGAAACTTTTATGTGTAGCAGACATATTTTGATAAGACAAAATATAAGATAAAGGGTATTTGGTATGGGTGGCATTAGTGCAAGAATTCATCAAAGTACAATGGTAATCTTCTAAGTATCTAGGAGGCCTTCTTTGCCTGCTAGAAGTCCTAAAAATATCATTCTACTCCTCACTGGGAGTAACTTCAATAGCCTCACAAGGTTCTTCAATGTGATTTATCTGATCAGTTTGATCTGGTTGTGAATTGAAGGACCTATCATAAAATTGGTGATCCATATAGTGATCACCTTTGCTAAAGGAAGTTGTAGGCAGAAATTCACTATCTTTATTCTAATCCAATTTATCTTGGTTAGAGAAAGGGAACACTTCTTCATAAAAGATAACATTTCTAGATATGAAGGTCTCTTTTATTTCTAAGTCATAAAAGATGTAACCTTTAACTCCATGTTTAAATCCTAGGAAAGTACACTTCCTAACTCTAGGGTCAAATTTTTTTCTATTGTTCACAAGAGTGGAAGCATAACATCAACATCCAAAGACTTTCACATTAAGAAGATTAGGGTTATTATTGAAAAGAACCTGGTAACGAGATTTGTTGTTCAAGATAGTTGAAGGTTGTCTGTTGATCGAATACACAACATGAGTAGTAGCATAATTCAAAAAGCATTTAGGCATAAAAGATTGGTACATTAGGCTCTTGCAACACCAAGAATGTGTTGATATTTTCTCTTCACAATATCATTTTGTTATTAAGTCTCAACACAATTAGACTAGTGTAGAATGCCTTTTGAGTTATAGAATTGATTCATTCTAAATTCTACACCATTATCAGATCTTATACATTTTAAAACAATATCAAATTGTGTTTCTATAAGTGCAACAAAAGACTTTATAACAGTTGCAGTTTCAGATTTATTCTTCTTAAAAAGTAATCAAGTATGTCTAGACTTATCATCCACTATAGTTAAGAAGTATCTATGGTCTAATGTAGATGGAAGGAAACATGTCACCATATGTCAACATGGATGATATCAAATTTCAGACTTGCTAATGTTGTTATGAAAAGTCATTTTCTTTTGTTTTGCAAAATGGCAAGCATCACAAGGTTTATTTATTGAATCATGATGAACGAAAGATGATTGTTTATTAAGAGTAGAAATCTTAGCATAAGAGGGATGTCCAAGCCTATTATGCCAAACGTCTTTATTCATAGAACTTACTACATTTATACATTAATTAGGCAATGATGACAAACTTTCAGAATTAAGAGTATATAAGCCTCATTTTTCTTCAACTGTACCAATCATCATCAATGTGATTTCCTCCTATATTTTGCAATTGGTTTTAGAGAAAATCATAGAGCAATTGAGGTTCTTGGTAAGCTTGGAAACAAATATCAAATTAAAGGATAACTTAGGTATGTAAAATACATTAGTCAAGTAGAGATCATTGGAGAACATAACTGTTCCTGATATGGTTGTGGTAATTTGACTTCCATCATGCATTTTAATGATAATAAGATCATTTTTATTGAATGATTGATACCTTGACAAGGAGTGATAGATGTGATATGTTGCTTCTGTGTCAATTATCCAATCTTCATTATTCAATTTGTTAGATATATTATGAAGATTACCTGAAAATTGTTGCGCACCTGAGTCAGCCAAGGAAGCAATATTAATTTGATTGTTGGTGTGATTTGAAGGTTCCTTTAACATGACTGAGATGGATTTGTGTTGATTAGGTGTAAAGCTAATGATATTTTCTTCTCCATTATGTGCACTTATTGTATCATTATCAGCAGAGCTACTCACACTGTTAATATTGATGATGAACTTGTAATGAGGAGGGAAGCCATGTTTCCTGTAGCATACATATATGGTGTGTCCTACTTTATTGTAGAATGTGCAGACTTTGGAACTTGACCCTCTTCATCTCATGCTGCCAGAACTAGAGTTCCTTCCAATTCATGTTTGATTGTGGCTTCCCTTTGAACCTTTTCCTATATATCTTCCTCTTCTAGTAAAGCTATTTGTGGTGTTAGTAAAGATCTTTGGTTCATCAAAAGGGAAAGCATATTATCTTTCTTGCCGCATAAGCAAAGAGAAAGCCTTGTTTATATTTAACAGGGGATCCATGATCATTATTTGGGATCTTACACCCGAATATTGCTCATTAAGCCCCTTTAGAAATCCTGATTACATAGTCTTCTTCCCTATAAGATTTGCTCTTACAAGTGCATGAGGTGAGCGATCTGAAGTTGTCCAATTCTTGCCAAAGGCCTTTCAACTGAGTACAGTATTTATCTATGGACTGATTTCCTTGCCTAGCAGTTTATAGTTGTGAAGATGTAAGTATATATCACATATGTTTTTATGAAGACAAATGACACATATAGTTTGATAAAGACAAAAGGTTGATAAAGAAAAAGGATCGATAACATGATAAATGTTCAAGGACAAGCTTGAGAGAATGAGCAAATCAACAAACGATAAGTATCAACTATAAAGTCAAGACTCAAGTTCATACAAGGCAAAACATTCAAAAGAAGATCTAGGGATTAACTTTTTTTATATCTTTATTAGGTCTTAAGATGCTTGCTTAGTAAGAGTCTAGGCTAGGATGAACCTCAATGAAAGTCTCACAAACTAAAATCAATCATATCTAAAATGACACTTGCATGCATGCGTACATGATTTACATGCACATACATACAGATATGATCATATGCTTTGAATGCATTTAAAAAGTGTTTTTAAATCATACATCATTCAAAGGCATGCACCATTCTTTTATAAATCATGTAGGAGGTTCATTCATAATTGAAATATATTTTTAGAAAACCATTAATCAATTAACAGATGTGTTAATCGATTAATCATTGATTTCTTGGGAACCCGTTAATCGATTAAATTAGGGGTTAATCGATTAAGGGTCGTTACTAGTTAATCGATTAAGATTAAATATAATCAATTAACTTCAGTTTAAAATAGAATAGTATTTTAACCCAATTTTTCATATTGCTTCATAAATGAGAAAAACTTTTCATAGAGTTAGAACACATATTTGAAATAAGGAGTTTACACATATTGTTCACAAAATCTAAAGCTCTAACTTTCATATCTTTAGAGAGATTTTCTAAGTGTTCTTTTGAGAAAAGAAAATGGTGAATCTTTACAAGATACTCGTTGAGCTTTATTGTCAAATCTTTTGTTGAAAAAGAAACCTTGCATCTCACACATTCCGTTTATGTAATTGTGAGATATTTTAGAAGGGTTCTTAGATTGTGAGAAGAGTGTAAAATCTCCATATTGAGGTGCACATATAACTTGAAGAAAAATGCTAGACCAAGGCAACAACATATTCGCTTGGTGTGTTGTATCACCATAGAAGAAGAATAGGTTTGGGGAAAAATCCTAGCGGTTGTTAGGTGTGTCTTCACGATAAGCAAGATGTCTTGGTATTGAGCGATACCTGGTTAGGGCCTAATCATGAAAGGATATGAGATCTTAGTAGGCGAGAGTGAGAGGTCAAACCAAGGTTGTCAAGTTCATAGAGATCAAGAAAGTAGCATCTTGCGTCTTGTATTGGAAGTGTGTTTGTAACAAACATTGATTTTCCATAGTGAAGAAAAATAGATTATGTGATCAACACTATCAACCCTTGTGGTTGCTTCAGCATGAAATGTGTTGAGATGACCATAGAGTTTTATAGAACCAACTTAAGTTAGCTTACTTTAAAGTGATAAGTTTAACTTAAGAGATCTTGATTTAAAATGTTAACTTTTGATATGTAGTTCTTGATTATGTGATCACTACTATCAACCTTTGTGATTGCTTTATAATGAAATGTTTTGAGATGACCATAGAATTTTGTTGAATCTATTTTAGTTAGCTTACTTTAAAGTGACAAGTTTAACATAAAATATCTTGGTTTTAAAATATTGTTTTTATGAATGAGATCTATACTATCAACCCTTATGGTTGCTTTAGAATGAAATATGTTGAAATGACCATGAAGTTTTATTGTTCAAAAGTATGGAATCCACTTGAGTTAGCTTACTTTAAAGTGGTAAGTTTAACTTAAGAGATCTTTTAAAGTGTTGACTTTGGTTAAGTAACTTACCTTAAAGTGGTGAATATGACTTAAAAAGTCTTTATGAAAGTATTAATTTGTGTTAAAGTTAAAAGTACAATGTTTGTTAAAGTCTTGTTTTAAAAAGGATTGTTTTCTTAAACACGACTTTTGATGATAAAGGATGGTTGAAGAATATGTAATCTTGAACTGAATGGATGAAAGTGATTGAGTCCATGATAGGTTAAAAATTTATTTATGTAAGGGTTATTATGCAAAAATTTAACTCGCAAACCTACTGCTTTGTTCTTGTATTTATTTCTGAAGCTTCCGAAGTTGGGCAGCATACTCATTTCGCACTTATCACCAAGGGAACCATTCACACGACACTCTAAGGTGAGAGAGAATACATCGTGACACAATGGTGTCAGGATATGACATCCATACCTCCTAAACTATCTCAAAAGTTTGGAGTTGTCTTAAGTATTAAGAAATCTCGTACTTAATCAATTGTTTGTCTGTTAGGATTAAGTACGGATGACCTCTTACGACATATCGTTTAAGTTATGTCTATGTGTGGAGTAATTTTGTGGTTATCTACGGGTAAATATTACTCGAATAACTATAACTAGGAAGGATCGACTATCCCTTGAGATATTCGATTTTCCGTATTCTAAAAACCCCTGTCTGTTGTTATTGATTACATGATCAACACTATCAACCCTTGTGGTTGCTTTAGAATGAAATGTGTTGAGATTACCATAGAGTTTTATGGAACCAACTTAAGTTAGCTTACTTTAAAGTGGTAAGTTTAACTTAAGAGATCTTGATTTAAAATGTTAACTTTTGATATGTTGTTCTTGAATATGTGATCAACGCTATCAACCCTTGTTGTTGCTTTAGAATGAAATGTGTTGAAATGACCATGGACTTATATTGTTCAAAAGTATTGAATCCACTTGAGTTAGCTTACTCTAAAGTGGTAAATTTAACTTAAGAGTGTTGGGAATTCCTTATGATTTGTGAAATATTAATCCTAGGATCTTGATTCTAATGATTCCCACACACATATATGAAACAAAGGATGCAGTGTCATACCTGAATCCATGTTCCTGAATGTACTCCTTTGATCTACGTTTCTGAAAGAGGTTTTGTGGTATGATGGTCTTCCTCAACCAAATCCCTGATTCCTCTTGGGGCTTACGTTTTCACTCTGATAGGGAGAGGAGAAAACTGAATTTGATTCGGTGTATTGGGGACCATAACCTTCTTTATGCGTTAACTTATATGGTTCCCATTATCCCCTATGGGTTAACCTAATGGGTATCCACCCATTAAGCCCATATCCATTATCTGCTTTTAGAAATCTAAGGGGTGTCATTAATTAGATCACTTATAATGTAACCTCGGAAATAAATAGTTGATATCATTGTATCAAATATATGATGCCCACCTTAATTAGAAATTATAAATTTCTAAAAATCTCCCACTTGGGCTTCATATCTTCCTGATACAATTATATCACAGGTTCTTTAGGCGCGCATCCGTATGCTATTTACGTTTAGACTTCTCCTTAATACAATCTGGTCCATCTCATATATCAACTATTGAACCACCGCAACTTTCATCACATTTAAGTGTGACTCGACCACGACGATCACCATATTAATATACTCAATGTCATAAATCAAATATGGATGAGTGACATGGAAATTTCATGCAATGTGATCTCAAACATGTCTATTTCCAACTGGTCCTTCTTTAATTGCAACATAATAATTATAATGCATAATTTCAAAATGAAACAATAAACCATCAACTTTATTATGCATAAAAACTGTATATAATATCCAAAGCAAAACATAATACATATAGACTCCCACTAAACTAAGGTACCCTAAGGAACAAGACCCATATAAGCAACATGCTCATGAAAGACTTTAGGTACCAAACCCTTAGTTAGCCTTAGTCAGTGGATCAGCTAGCATAAAATTTGTCCCTATATGTTCTTGGAAACTTGTCCATTTTGAACACTTTCTTTAACAACAAGAAACTTTATGTCAATGAATTTTGACTTTGTAGAACTCCTATTGTTGTTAGAGTAAAGTATCGTGGACTTGTTGTCACAATAAATCCTCAATGGTCTTTCAATACCATCGACCACACGTAAGCCAATGACAAAATTCCGCAATCATATGCTATGATCTGATGTTTCAAAACAAGCCATAAACTCCGCAGCTATGGTTGAAGGAGCTATAACCGTCTGTTTCGCAGATTTCCAAGAGATAGCACCTCCAACCAATACAAACACATATCCAGAGGTGGAGTATCTATTGTCTACACATCCAGCAAAATCAGAGTCAGAGTACCCAATGATCACTAAATTCTCAGACCTCCGATAAGTGAGCATGTACTTCTTTGTTCTCTTCAAGTAACGCATAACACATTTGATTGTCTTCCAATGATGCATTCCAGGATTACTCAAATATCTGCCCAAAACTCCCACAACAAATGTTATGTCGAGACGTGTGCAAACTTGAGCATACATTAGACTTCCTACCGCAGATTCATAAAGAATCTTTTGCATATCATATCTTTCAAGGTCATTGTTGGGGCACTGTTCGAGACTAAACTTGTCTCCCTTAGTTATAGGGGTATCCCCTGATTTACTGTCTTTCATGTCAAATCTATCTAGGACTTTATCTATATAGCTTTCTTGTGATAACCTTAGGATACCTTAAGAGCGATCTCTCAGTATCTGAATACCTAATACAAAAGAAGCTTCCCCAAGATCTTTCATTTCGAAATTCTTCGTTAGAAATCTCTTGGTCTCATGCAATAGTCTCATATCACTACTAGCAAGCAATATATTATCGACATATAATATTAGGAAGATAAATTTACTCCCGCTGAACTTATGGTATACATAATCTTCAACTTTATTTGCCTGAAAACCATACGAGGTAATAACTTGATGAAATTTGTGATGCATTGACAAGAAGCTTGTTTAAGTCCATAGATGGATTTCTTTAATTTGCATACCAAAGACTTTGAGCCATCTGACACAAAGTTTTCTGGTTGCACCACATAGATCGTTTCCTTAACGTCACAATTAAGAAACGCAGTCTTAGCATCCATCTAAGGTAGCTCTAAATCGAAATGAGCCATTAGTGCCAATATTATTCTAAAAGAATCCTTCGAAGATACTAGATAGAAGGTTTCTTTATAATCAATGCCTTATTTTTGAGTGAAGCCTTTAGCTACTACACAAGCTTTATATCTCTCAATATTACCCTTCGAATCCCTCTTGGTTTTAAATATCCATTTGCAACCAATAGGTTTCGCACCTTCAGATAATTCGACAAGATCCCAAACGTCATTATCATACATAGACTTTATCTCATCCTTCATGCCATCGATCCACTTTTAAGAATTAGAACTTCTCATGGCTTGATAAAAGTTCAATGGACCATCTTCTATTAACCCAATGTCATCCTCATGTTCTTGAAGAAATACAATATAATCATCAGGAATTGCACTTCTCCTCTCTCTAGTGGATCTCCTTAATGGCACTTCTACTTCTTGAGGTTGTTGAATTTGTTCTATAGGTACTTGAGGGAGTACCTCATTGTTGTCTCGTTCTGAAATATTGTCAAGGATAATATTATGAACATTATCTTCTATTACCGAATTTATTCCTTGAATGGTAATAGGTACAAGAACTTGTTCACTATCATTAATAGGTTCTTCCTCAAAGACAACATTCCTTATGTTCTCTTCCTTCCCAAAATCAACTTCCTCAAGAAATCTTGCATTTCCCGTCTCAAAAAAGAGCCTTGAAGTGGGATCATAAAATTTGTACCCCCGAGAGCATTCAGCATAGCCAACAAAATAACAGCTAACAGTTCTAGAGTCCAGTTTTCTTTCATACGGTCTGTAAGGTCGCGCCTCAGCTGGACAACCCCAAATGTGCAAGTGTCTCAAGCTTGGTCTTTTATTAGTCCAAAGCTTATATGGGGTTTTGTTAACTGCTTTACTTGGTACCCCATTAAGGATGTAAACTGCGCTCTTTAAAGCTTCCCTCCAAAGAGACTCTGGTAAGGAAGAATGACTAATCATACTTCTCACCATATCCTTAAGAGTTCAGTTTCGTTGCTCAGCAACACCATTCATGCTAGGTTTTCCTGGCATAGTGTATTGCGGAACAATTCTACACTTTCTAAGGAAAAGCGCAAATGACCATGGACGCTGTTCTCCTGATCCATCATATCTACCATAGTATTCACCACCACAATCAGATATGACAGCCTTAATTTTCTATCCAAGTTGAAGTTCAACTTCAGCCTTGAAAGACTTGAAAACATCCAAGGATTGGGATG
>NC_032027.1:12327939-12331099 GCF_001865875.1 Lupinus angustifolius | reverse complement strand
AAAGAATTAGACGAAACTCTAGATTAGTTTTAGTCTTGAAATTCTATTTCCAATTTGGTGGTAAATTTTCATAATTTTCGGAGACAGTCGGTTCTAAACCACTGTCGGGGCCGAAATCCACTCGGTACGGCTCAAAAAGTGGTTTTTGAGTTATGTAACTCGGAATCGAATTCTGATCACGCCATTGGCTTCGTAATCACATTTCGAGTCAAGATAGACCTTGAGCTGGTCTATAACTATTTTCCAGAATATTTTCACTTGGAATGCCGAAATTCGAAGTTCCAACCGTAAAGTAAAATTGGGAGATCATTTTTGACTAATCGAATATTGGCTGACAATACTCGAGTATGGTTTTAATCGTGCACGTTTCGCCGAAGTCATCACATTGCATGAGTCACTTCACAAAATCTACCTACTAAATCTTATAGATTTCACTCCTTTATTTACTACCAACAAATCCCCTAAATCACTCACTTAACCTATGATTCACTCACCTTCTTAGATTTGCTAGATTTCCTTGGGAAATGGGTTTAGAAATAAGATTTCTTCCACCCCACAACTCTATAAATACCCATGTATCTTCATGCATTAAGACTTTGCAAAAAGCTTGGCAATTTGAAGATTTGAGAGTAAGTTACTCTCATCATCTTTTCTTCTTCATTTTCTTCTTCTTTCAATCTTCAATCTCTTCACATTCAACTAATGAATGTTGATGATGTTGAAGTATGTTGTTCATGAGTATGTTAAGAACATATTCAACCGTTGAAATTTTCTAAAACACTTTCTAACTCATTTTGGAAGCAAAACCGAAAATGAGTGTTCTTGAACTCATGAAAAATGTGTTTTGAAACTATGAACAAGTTGTTTTCAAGAAGTTATTACATTGTTTTAATATATGAATTTTTACTTGTTTAAGTCTTTAACCATGGCTTTGGACAAGTTAGAAAAGGGATGGATGAAAGAGTTTTAAGTATTTTAATAAGTAATGAGTTTTGAAATATCGGAAAACTAACGAGTTTGTATTATGGTAGTTACGAAGATTTCTGGCATTTGAACCTTGCAACCCAACCGAACCGTAGTGATTTAATAAAGCACGCTTCATTAAGGTGAGAGAGAACAAATCGTGACATAGTGGTGTCCGAATATGAGACCCGGATCTCCTAAGCCATCTCAAAGATTTTGGGGTTAACTTGGGTTTTAAGAAACCCAAGATTTTTATGTTTGAATGCTTTTGAATATATATGAGTGTTGATGAAATGTTTTGAATATTGTATATGAATGTTGTTGGAAACTTTTCTGTGTGTAGGTGTTTGAAAAACAATGTTTAAATGTGTTTCGGTTGTCAAAAAGGGCAAAATTGGTATTCTGTCCAAGTCCCTGTCGGCAAAAATTGGTATTCTGTCCAAGTTCCTGTCGCTTGGGCGAGTACAGTCTCGCTTGGGCGAGGGACTGGGCGAGGGGAAGTTTTGGTTCTGGGATTCCCTCTCTTGGGCGACAGAGTCTTGCTTGGGCGAGCAAGCCTCGCGTGGCGAATAAGGGCCTCGCTTGGGCGAGAACGCCCAGGATTTTAATGAGCCCCTGGAACTCTCTCGCTGGGGCGAGAGAGGCCTCGCTTGAGCAAGGAGAGGCCTCGCGTGGGCGATAGTACCTTCGCCTGGGCGAGGAAGGCTTAAGTTTAATTGAGATTTAAAGATGAATTATCGCTTGGACGAGAAACAATTATCGCTTGAGCGAGAGATGCCCAATTTTTAATAGGGTATTGTTGATTTAATTTTCGCTTGAGCGAAGGGTCCTCGCTTGGGTGAGAGACAGTAATTGTGTTTGACTATTGGGATTGATTGATTGAGTATGTAATAACCCTAATATGGGCATGTGATATGAACTACTTTAGTATAACAACGTAATTGAATTAAAAAGTAAGGTATTCAAGGTGTTAGAATTAAATAGTCAAACTCGGTAATTAATTTTAAAGAAAGTATTCCGAGAAGGATGTATGATTTAGGGCGATGCCCAGAAAAGGATACGTGATACCACGGAGCGAGATCGTCTGACCGTAAGTGGCTTGGTCTGGGACCGTCCAGGGTGATTCAGCGATAGTCGTAGTGGTAGGGACGTTACCCTTTGAGTTATGATGTGAATTAGGGCACTGCCCTGAAAGGAACCCGGGATACCACGTAGCGAGATCGGTTGACTGTAAGAGGCTTCGTCTAGGATCGTCCAGGGTATTCAGTGATGGTCGTAGTGGTGGGATGTATTTCCTTTATATTACGTGTTAACGTAAGATCGGGACCCACAAGAAGCATTCCTGAGGGAGATGACTTAAGGTGGGCCGAGCATGGTAAATATGATTAAAAGATTTAATCACCTAACTGCGGTTAGTGTTCATATGCATATGGTTAATAATGGAGTAGTGGAGAGGAAATTGACGGTATGACTTAGAGCACCGTGAAGTAAGCAGGGACGGCACTGATTGGACGGTGATTCGCCAACAATGTCTTGAGGGAGAGTCTGGGTGAGCCCCTTGTATTCCTGGGAGAGGACATCCTATTGGATCGGACAATTCTCACAGGTCAAACTAGACGATTTCTGACAACCCCTCTTTGTAATCTGGATCAATGAGATGGATGACCAGAAAGCGTTTGTACGACCTAGGTCCGGGTAGGACTGTTCCTGAGGGAACCGATCGATCCATTTTTAATTCCTTGCGAGGATATGTTATTTCGGGTGCGTACAAAGTGGCTTGGTATGAGACCTGTACTCTTGATTTATTTCCGACTAGGTTATTGGAAGGATATTGGGGTAAAGTGGATGATCATGACATAGCATGCATATATTGCACTTGTGGAAGTGGATTCCCACATTTGAATTACAAACATCATGCATCATTAACATTATGCACATATTATTACTTATGGTTATGATATTCGTTTATGAAATGTATGTTGATACGTTATGATTTATGTTGATAAGGTGAGTCGGTTATAGATAATATATGCGAATGTTATCTTTTGGAGTATGATCTCCACTTATGTGCTATTTAATTATAGTCATGATATTCTGTCGATGAATTATACATTGATAAATGGTGAAATGTGATATTGTTTGGGAATAAGTGTTGTGTACCTTACATAGGTTGATTAGATAATTGTTTATGAGAACA
>NC_032027.1:12327037-12327839 GCF_001865875.1 Lupinus angustifolius | reverse complement strand
GAGGGGTCCAACATTCCTGGAATCTTTTGAGTCAGCTTATGGGCCAGTCGATGTACCCTTTTTGTTTTTGGTGGGGGGCTACATTTCTTTGGATTTTGTATATGTTAGTGGCGATGTAGTTTTCGCCTTTACTAACCTAGTCCGTATGAACTGACTATGACTTAACCCATTATATATATCTATGAAGATGTATATTCCGGAAATGTTGTATCATTTCATTTACCGTTAGGTAACCGGTTTTGATTTTCGAGTTATATGTTACTTAAAGTGATGTCCCGGAAAAGAAAGGTTTTAAAAGGAAACAATTTTATGTCACCAATTCAAAAGTAAAAATTTTTACTCACTTTTCCGCGTAATAAATAAAGAGTATTTTTCGGGGCGTTACAACAGAAAGTGCCCATTATGTTACTACCTCTAAAGACAAGGGAAAAATGAACATCACTTCAGAGCCCAAGAATTAAGCTGCTAAGGGTTCAGTGCAAAAGAAACAGAAGCAGGATGATGTTTGTTTCACATTAGTTCTAAGACATCTTTAACTCTTTCAGCACCTAACTTCCTTTTGTTTGTCTGTTTTCCCTTTATGGACTCAACACAGACCCCAAAGTCTGATAAATCTAAAGGGTCAAGAATTTCATCCGACACAAGTCTTTGAATTCTTTGTTTAGATATATGACCTAAACGCTTGTGCCATAAGGTGGCTGAATTTTCTTTTAATTTTCATTTTGTACCACATGAATTTGTTTTCAGTATTTCATTAGTGGAACTGGAAACATCAAGCATATACAGATTATCAATTAAAGAA
>NC_032027.1:12257750-12326937 GCF_001865875.1 Lupinus angustifolius | reverse complement strand
TGAGTATAGGTTAGGTGAACCTAGGTGCTAGTCTCTTAAGCCATCTTAATTGTCATATCATATCCATGAGACATATCATCTAGTTAATTGTATGTTCATGCATCTATCATACATGTTATATGTGCATATTAGGCATAATATAATTAGTAGAACATGTATATATATTGTGCATAACATATGAGAAGTTTACCTTTTGAAACATGTGCATAAATGTTCCAGTTAATCGATTAACGTGGTAACTTATTTGATTAACGCAACTGCTTTTCTATTAAATGTGTGTTTTCTGTTTGAACTATAATTCGTGTCATTCTGTTGCTCCGTTAATTGATTAACGAAGAGTCTTCATCGATTAACTAGTTTGTTATTTGTTATAACTGAAATCTGGTTTAACTGTTTAAACTATTTTGCAACGAATGTAACCACCTATTCTCTATGCTATAAATAATAGGCAACATTCAGAAAACCACAACATTGCATTCTATTGTATAGGGTTTTTTAGAGAGCATTTTGCATACTTGTTTTACTGTTTTTGCAAGAGAGATTGCATGCATGAGAAGAGAGAAAATATGTTGTTTTGATTGTTATCATATGCTTACTGTTTTTACATAATTCTGTACCTATTCTTATCTTGCTCACATGGTCATGCATTAGATATTGTTAGAGACAAATTATCTGTATACTGCATTTGATTAACTCATTTGAATCTTGATGGCTTAAGTGGTTAGTAAAAGGGTTAATCTTTGAGTCTTTTTCATGTTATATTCCAAGCATTATTGTGCTTAGTATACCTTGACGTGTTTTTTGTGTATTCTGGATTTCTATCTTGGTGTGAGATCACCACAAAGATTGAGGTTCTTCACCAAGGCTAGGAGGTCTTGATTTGAGGACAAGAATCTTGGTTGGGGTTGTTTCATGAGAAAGGTTTTCTCAGGCGAAGGGTAGAGTCAAACCAAGGATTTAGAGGTCCTAGATTTTAAGAAAGGAGTGTCCTATGTGTTTGTAATTGAATTGGTGTTTATATCCATATTTCAATATTGTGAAGAAAGAAAATCTCCCTGAACCAGAAGGGGAGGCCTGGATGTAGTTTGCATTGGACCGCAAATGAACCAGGATAAAAATCCTTTGTGCACTGTTCTTTCTCTTTATCTTATTTAAGTTTCTTATTTTTATAAATTGAATCTGTAATTGAAATTCTGGAAGAGAGATCAAAACCAAGTGCACGAGTAGGTCATCATCAAGCTCTAATTTAAGTGCCTTGAGTTTTGATGCGAGATTAGACATCTCCATAATGTACTCCCTTATGTTCCCTTTGCCTTTATACTTCACGGAGATGAGTTTTTCTTAAATACGACTTTCGATGATAAAGGATGGTTCAAGAATATGTAATCTTGAACCGGATGGATGAAAGCGATTGAGTCCATAATAGGTTAAAAGATATCTTTACCTAAGGGTTTTCATTCAAGAATTTTAACTCGCAAACCTACCGATTTGTTCTTGTATTTATTTCTGAAGCTTCCGAAGTTGGGCAGCATACTCGTTTTGCACTTATCACTGAGAGAACCACTCACGCGACACTCTAAGGTGAGATAGAATATATCATGACACAATGGTGTCAGGATATGACATTCGGACCTCCTAAATCACCTCAAAAGTTTGGAGTTGTCTTGAGTATTAAGAAATTCTATACTTGATCAATTGTTTGTCTGTTAGGATTAAGTACATATGATTTCTTATGTCATCGTTTAAGTTATGTCTTTGTGTGGAGAAATGTTGTGGTTATCTACGGATGAACATTACTCGAATAACTGTAACTAGGAAGCATCAACTATCCCTTGAGATATTCAATTTTCCGTATTCTAAAAACACATGTCTGATGGTCATAATCGATTACCATGGTTGATAATCGATTATCGATAGCAAAAATCAGAATCTTGTAGCTACTATAACTAGGAGTTATCAATTAACCCTTTTACATAATTGATTATCGATATAAAAAATCAGAATCTTATAGCTGCTGTTACTAGGAATAATCGATTAACATGTAAGATAATCAATTATCAATATTCTAAAATCTCCTTGTCTCATGGACATAATCGATTACCTGGTCTGGTAATCGATTATGGATATCAGAAGTCATAATTCTTTTAGCTACTGTAACTAGGAATAATTGATTAACCTTTGCATAATCGATTATCAATGTTATATAATCGTTTGAATAACGAAAAGTATGAGAATGCGAGTAATACAAGATAAAATACTTTAAAAAGGATTGATGTCCCAAAGATGAAACAAATACATATCACTAGAGCATAAGTAAACGTTATCTACCAGTAGTATAGGTTGCTGATGGTAACGAGATTACTTAGGGCCCTCCTAACAAGGTCGTCGACTGTTATGTCATTAAGGGCGAGGCCCAAAAGGTCATGTTTACTACACAGCGAGATTGTCTGACCCTAAGTGGCTTGGCCATTGGGCTGTCTAGGATGATTAAACGATGGTTCGTAGTGGTGAGGATATTATTCCTCTTTTATGTTATGATGTAAGATCAGGCCTCCATATAAAACATTCATTTGGGAGATCAGGCCTCCATATAACTTCAATTAGTGTGCATACTCATTATGAACAATGAAGTAGTGGAGAGAAAAGTTACGGTTGACGAATGAGCCCTCAAGATGTTGAGAAGGACGACGATAGCGGTGATGCGTCAACAAAAGCCTTGACAGAGAGTCTAGGTGAGACGAGTCCCCTGTATTCTTGGATGAGGTATTCTGTTGGATCGGACTGTTCTCACAGTGCAAACTAGACAATCTATGACAACCCAATTTTGCAATCAGGATCAATGAGAGAGATGCCCAGATGGTGTTTGATACGACACCGTCATGAAATGGACAGTTCCATTGGAACAGATCAATCATATATCCTTGCGATGAATAAGTTGATGTGTTCAAATCGGCTTGTTATGGGATATGTACACTCCCTTATTTTCGAATAGTTTATTGGGAGGATATTGGTGTAAGGATAGATGAACTAAACATATCATTCATATATTGAACTTGTGGATATTGACACCTATATCCTGAGTTACAAACATCATTCATCATCTGCATTTATGTATGTGATAACATAATATGTATATTATGTGTGTTATGTCTGGATGTGATATTCTATCTAATTCCACGTCGTCGATGAAAATTATTCATTAGATGTCTTACTCATTTTCTTTCTGGTTGTATTTTGGTACACATCCTTGTCTAGATGGACAAATCTGCGCGGATTTAGAGCTACCAATTCTCGATGTCCCGGGAGAGGGCATGGAGAATTGATGGGGATCGCTATACCTACACAGGCCTTTGTGGCCTGGAGCTGGAGATGGTGTGCAACGACACCACTATGCGCTTTCCATCTCACCATGCAGTCATGGAGATTTCTTTCACTCTACTAGGTTGGAGGTCGGTACCTACTATGCCATCCATTCAGTCTTCGACTCCTTGTGGACTAGCTGTTGCAAGACCGTCAATGAGGCGAAGGAGATTGAATGATGTGACCCGTTCTACACTGCCAAGGAGGGCCGCTCGGCGTACAACGCTAGAATCGTAAGCGTATGGTAGGACAAGGATTAGGTTGTGGGGTTCTACCTATGATACAATGGAGGAGATGGAATCTGAAGATGACAATTGTGTGAAGTTGGTCCACATAGAGGACTCTATCAAGGTGATAGATCTCTCTTCGGACTCCAAGCTGGAGGATGACTCGTTAGTGCTAGAGCTCGCTATTAGGAGCTATTTCCTTTTCCTTTTTGCTTTTCGGGGTTACGATATCTATGTAGGGTACTTTTATAGTGCTGAAGAATTCAGCCTATTTTGTATAGCTTCAGTTGGGCGATGATTAGATTTCGCCTTGTATTCTGTACTGACATTTTACTTGATCAAGCAACGCCTCGTTATACGTGTTGTAGGGTCAAGTCTAATTATTAATGAAGAAATATTCAGGAAAGTATTGTATCATTTTCAGTTACCGTTAGGTAACCATCATTGATTTTTCGTAGTTTATGTTGCTAAGAACGTGATGTCTCGAAAAAGAAATGAATATAAGTAAAACAAGTTTTAATGATATATTAAAAAAAATCCATTTTAATAAGAATATCCATAAAGTAATCTTCAGGACGTTACATGATCCCTCACCAAACTGCATATGGGCTTTCATTTGGATGCAAATATTATGGACTGGAAGGATCAATGGTAGGATTCATAAGAGTTACTGCATTGGCCATTCTGGATTAGGTGAAGAAATAGATTTTGAAGATAGGGAGATAAGAGAGGTGTTCATGCGCAGCAGAGCATCAATTGATGCTCTGATACCATATTAGAACATGGTGACCCATATTGGTATGGATATTGATGAATGTGGAAGATGAAAGAAAGAATCTCCAGAACAGAATGAAATGAAAGAGTGAAAAAGTATATTGTTTTTCATTGATTGAACCAAAACCAAAGAACATACATATATAGGATGAAAAAATATATCATCCTCTTAAAACAAACTTATAACTAACATAATCATATTACTCTTAATTAAAAATATCAAAGCAAAAATATAATTAATCACGTGGCTCTATGGTTGTTTGATTCTTAAGCAATCTGATCAAACTTGTGAGAAGTGTTTGATGTAATGCCTAAGTGAACACTGTTATTTGAAGTTTGGCCAACATGATCATTAGTCTTGATCCTAGTCATGTTCTCTTGGTTAGAGGCAAAAATGCCTTGCTCACAAATCTTCTGTTTGGCTGGGTCTACTCCTCTGATGCCTAGGTTGATTCATAGGCATGGTTGGCCTGCCCATCTTGGCGAGGGTTGATGCAACCTTCTTGAGTCATTTCTGATATAGCGTCATCATAATATTTTGACACCTTCATCCAAAAAAATTTGACATTAAATTACCAATTACTGACTCATTTTTGAAGCAGAATAATTCTAGGAATCTTACCCTTGAGGATATATTAAATGTCACTTTTAAAATTAAAATTAAAATTTATTGATCTATTATCTTTTAAATTTATTACATTATTTAAAATTTTCAAGGATATTGAATGTTGTTTATATTATTTTTCTGATCTTGATTATTTAGTGACAATATTTAAGTTGAAATGTGTTAATCTTTTCATTTGTCTTTCATATAATCTTTGAAAAAATCTCGTTGAGTAAGTTTCAATGTAAACTAAGAAATGTGACAATAATAATAGTAAGAGCTATGTCTTCACTCTTCACTTAAGTGATGGTAAGGACTAAAGTCAAACATTTTAAATAATGGATTACTAAAGGCAATAGAAAAATTGTGGGCTAAAATGATAATTGAGTTAAGTGTACAAAGTTAAGAGATGAAATTAATATTTTTTTAATATAGGGACAAATTGATCGATGATGTCATTTTATTCCTTCACATTACAAAAACACTAATTTGGTCCTTAATATAAACTTGTTGGCCAATTTGGTCTTTCAAAAACCTTACAAGGTTATTACAAAGGCCGAATTGGCTTATAGTTTAATAAGTCATGCATCAAATTAAATTTTTAGTAACCTGTGGTATCAATCTCATAGACCAAATGATAATTTACTAATTTTAGAAACTTATTTTATTACTTTTTTACAATATAGTGTGTGAAAATGTAAAAAAAAATTCCTAAACCTTGTGTATGGTGTACTAAGCAATGTTATTAACAGTGAATCCCTAATTGATTCAATTAATACGTATAGAACCTTGCTAAATCTCTCATAAATAAATAAATAAATAAATATATATATATATATATATATATATTAGTGACTCATTTTGTTAGAGATGAGAAAAATATATGACTCATAAGTGCCTATAAAAACATCCACAATAATAATTTATGAATGGAAATGAGCATTATGATACTTATACTATATGTATATGTATATTTATAAATTTATTTTTAATTGATATTTTATATATTATATTTTTATTATTATTTTAAGATTATATATTATGTACATTATTATTATTATTTGATAATAAATTTTAAGAATTGGACTATAATTATAAGTTTATCCTATACATATTTTATTATTCTTGTAATAATGATTTTTATATATTAGTTTTTACAAAATCTATAAATATATAATTAAAATTAAAAATTATATATTCACTACCAGTAAATAATAAGTATGTGTCCTTTGTACTTATTGCCATCTATACCTCTTGCAAATTCATTGTTAAGAAGTTGTTTTTTCACCCATTTGTATGTTCAATGATAGTTGATTTTAAATATTTTTTGTTCCAGTTTGCAGCTTCCCAAAATGAGAACTCAAGCCATCATTATAGTAGCACCATTTTTGCCTTTACCTAGGTTATGGATAACAATCTAATTTGAATGATTGGGTACTGGCCCAAATATAATGAGAAAATTTACTTGGACTAGGTTTACGTTTTTTTCAATTTTAATTATTGAGTTGAGGTTCGATTTGGTACAAGAGTTACTTGGTCCCAAACCGGATCCAAACCAGATTGATACAGGTTTGAGTTACTCGAGATTCAATGAGAGTAAGATGATAGTCTTTTTTTAGCCTCGTAGTGTTCGGGTATAATATTTTAGGTTGGAAATTGGATAAACACAAACTCAGTCACTATCTGTTGTCATTTCCACCTTTGGCGTCCTGACATCTATTTTTGCAGCCATCCTTGGTATAGTCTCCATAATAGTACTAAAGTTGGTTTTTTGTGTTAATTTAATGTTTACTTTGATTGCAGCAATTAGAGAGTATATATGGACATGCTACTCTTTGAGTTTGCTCTTGTGGCTTTAACCATGCATCTGTTTTATTCTACGATGAGTAAGAATGTAATATTTTTTGTAATTATAGTTTCCCAGCATTTATGTCAGATGATTCAAATGCATGTTGATGGCTTTATAACTCCCACTTGCAATATTTGTAGAAGATAAAACATGTATGAGTTGACAATGAGGATGGTAACATGATGCTTAAATCCAACCAAACACAACAGCAACCAAAACTTAATTCCACATGATGGTCAAATACAAGAATCGAATCATATATGAAGTTTGTGATTAGAAAATCACATGGAGGTTTAACTTTTTTGCTTTGTTCTTTGCTTTGAAGCAATAGATGTACCCATTTTAAAAGAAAAGTGTTTCATTTTTAAATACCTTAAGTTTAGTTGTGACCATTCAAATGTCTCAAGGCAGAAAGGGAAGATATGTCTTGGGGCTATCTCCTCCATTTAAATAGTACACAACTGCCGTTATAAGTCACAAGTTCTCAGCTACAAACTAGTTTTGCCAACCATACCCAAGTTAAAAATTATGTGCGCTTGTTAAATAGTTGTGTAATTTGTTTTGTTTGTTTATTTATGTTTTTGTGTAGTTTTTAGTCTCTTAGGATAGATTTTGTTTATATATCTCTTAGATTCATTCACAATAAATGGACATATCATGAGATCATTTTTTCTCCGTAGCTTGATTTGTTGCTTTTCTTGTTTCTCTCTTGAGTTCTTTTTTTTTAAGTATGGAAAGTCATGTTTTAACAACGCTAAATTTCATGCATGTGAAGAATGAAGTTGAGTGTAACTGATGTAACTTATGTTAGTGTAAACCGAATGTCTTTTTATATAAAACTAATTGGTATGTTACATCTTGTAATCCTTATAATTTTTAATAATATATTGGTTGGGAACCAATTTTCTAAACTTCCCCATAACAAATTTAGATATCTTTTCTCTTTTGTCTTTTATTTGATCTTATGACTAATGCTCCAAATAATTGTTTCTGATATACCATCATTTACTATTAAACTAACGCAACCAATTAAGTTCTAACTTTAGAAGGCTAATAATTTGGAAGAAAAAGAATGGGGAGGAAAAAGCCTTGCATTGCTTCTAAATTTTGAAGAAGAACTGATTGAAAGAATAAAGGAGATAATAGCAGTGTTGCCCAATAGTGATCATGGCAGTAGTGTTTTTTTGGGCTACTGTCATTAGCCCTTTAAGAAATCCCGCCATATGGTTGTGTCTGCCTTTTGCTCGAAAAAGCCACCATGACGGTATGGCGGTGGCGGGGCCATGGCGACATTTTTGCTTTTTGGTCATTTTTTTTAAAATTGGGTCGGGATGGGTTTTTTGGGCTCATTCATGGGTTAAAAATTAAAACTCTAACCCCTTTATATTTTTGTCTCTTCTCTTTATTGCTCTATATCTCTCAAAATTGAGTTCTCTATTGTGTGCTATTGCCACTGCCTCCAGAATCACTATTTGTTAACTTTTTTTCATTGTTTTTTCCCTTTCTCTATTTTTCTTTCTCTCTTGTTTCTTGTTTTCTCATTTCTTTGTCCCCTTTTCTTCCATTTTTTATTTACTTTTGGAATATTTTTTTCAAATTACTTTTTTTTTCAGTTTAATTAATTTTTCCAGACTTTTTTTTCCAGTTTTGTTTATATACAAATTTAAAATGATTATTTAATAATAGCACAATGTATTCTAAAAATAGGATAACACACCATATGAATGTTTTGCAAATTATGTTTGTGTTTTGCTTTGATTTTTAGTTGTGGCTCTTTATAAATCTTGTTAGTATTGTTTATTTTATTTTTTAATGATCTTACGAAGATAGGAGACATTGATACTTAATGATTTTTATTAAACTTTATGTTATTGTTTGATTTTTGTGTTATTATATTATTATTTTATTTTTCTTATTATGTTATATTTTTTTATTTATTTGTGTCAACCACCATGGTGATGTCCACTATTTGTGTATAACGCATCCACCTTAATAGCTGAATTTTGATAATTGCCATTGGCGCCATCCGCGTTGGGCAACACTGGATAATAGTACTATCAGAATCTATTTGTTCAATTTATTGCTGTACGAAGTTTTCAATTTGTTTCTGTATACTTCCAATTTTCTTCCTTATTGTACTTTAACTGTAAAAGGACCAAGTCGAAAATAATTAAACATATGATGATTTAATTGAATTTTTTAGCTATGAGATCCACATATACAATTATTTATGATAAAATATCATGACATATCATTCAATCCATGTAACTAGCTTGTGGAATTACGTCTTTTTTCTTGCATATTACAATGTTATTTATTTGGTAATTAAAACCTTATTTCCCAGCATTTATGTTGATTACTACACTAACTTTAAGTGTACCATTAATGTGCTAAAAAAAACCAGTGACTTTGTTGCAGCTGCATGTGAAGGCCATTTATGCAAAATAATACTATCATCAGTTTTGGGTTTTGGCATTGCTATGGGTATCAACTATGCATATATCCAATATGTCACTTGGCTACTACAGGTATCTCATGATGATAGTCCAGTGTGAATCCCCTCAAGAGAGAAACAACTTAATGGATCTCCTTTATACATAATAATGATTATATTATGGCTTTCTGTCACACTATTTATTATGAATCTTGTGTGTGTCAATGTTAAGGGTTGGAAACAAGCCGAATCAGAGTTCAGTTCGATAAAAATTTGTTGAGCTTGAAACTCGACTCACGTTATTTTTTAGCTCGAGTTCAGATCGATTAGTTCACGAATTGTTCGATTCAACTCGATTGGTTCATTTGGACAACTCAAATAATTAATTCATTTTAAAAAAATAATACACAAGCTTATATATATCAATATAATAACAATAAACATATAAAAATAATGCATGAGACAGGGTATAGATAAATATATATGTATATATCAAGTCAGTTCATGAATTTAACGAGTCGAATTGTATCCAGTTCAAGTTCGGCTGATTTATTTAATGAGCTTAATTTTCAGCTCAAATTCGACTCATTTGGTTCATGAACCAAGTTTGCCAAGCTAAATCACTAGTCAAGTTTCAAACGAATATCGAATTGGTTCGGTTCATTGTAAGCACTAATCTTAACCATTGTTGTGTAATATGTTGCTAGTGCATACCGAGGAAAGCAATAAAAGCATAATGTTAAAAAAAAAGTAGGTTAGTGTTCAAATCTCTCGCCTAGTGGGATATTGAGAAGGTAAATGCATACAGTCTGATAGCCTTGTCCCATAAGTGAAGAAACTCTTTACAGGATCGATAATGTTATGGGGCATACAATTTTCTTAATGAGAAAATTTCTATTAAAGTTAAGGTGCAAAAATTCTAGTTGGATATAATAGGAGCAGCAACATTATGTTGTGAACATGTCTCCATTTTTATTGAAATATCATATGAAAGCAACAGAAAATGACATTTTCAGTTCGTTTTAAATCCAAATATAATGGTTAATGAGTTTTATTTAATTTGATTTACTATGGTTTTGACCATATAAGAGGGTGTTTGGTTCACAATATTTGAGGAAAAACATTTGTTGTTGCTCCAAAACGGTAATATTTGCTGGGAGGAAGATGTTTGACAATAACAAAAGATGTTTTTGGATGAAAACAAATTGAATTTATAAGTTTAATATTTGGACATTAAGTTAATATTCCTACAGAGCTAAGTATTAAATGAAAACCACATTCATGGTGATACTGCCATATAAAAACATATAAACATTATTTTCGGTTAATAAAGGTGACAAAGAGAAACTCATTTGATTTTTCCTACTATACACTGGCCTATGGTCAAAATTTTGCAACTACATCTTTATATTGGACAAGAATATATTGTCTTCAAGCATGTCCCCAACCCTGTTTCAGACCAATTAAAATATATCATATTAGTTAAAATAAATAAATATATAACATGAACCAAACATGAATTAAGAAGCAGATTAATTTTATTTCAGATTCCATAGAAACTTGGAAGACTAATTGATGGACAATAAAGTGCAGCTGTGTCAGGCAACAACTTAGAAGTGGTGCAAAGTATAAACATGAGTAGGGTGGACAGAGCTATACAAGTTGATTAAAAACAAATCTATATACTTTTCATGATGTTTCTTACATTTCCTTTTCTTATTTCTTCAACTGCAAAAGATAAGGTAAAAACATGTGATTGAACTTTTATTGATAAAATATAATTGAACTTCAGAAAAGTGCTTGAGGCATATTGTACATTAACCTATGTATTTAGTCTATATGTCTAAGTAAAGTGAAGTCTAAACCTCCTTCACTAACAAGAAAATACCTATCTTGCATGGAAAGAAAATAATTAAATCAAGTTAATGAGCTCTGGATATTGGTACTGGAATAATTAATACTAAAAACAATACATCTACAAGCTAAGGAACCCTATTGTCTGTTATGCTTTCCACTTCTCCCTTACTTGTTCATTCAATATTCTGATTTCATTTTTGGTCCTAGAACATTTAGTTGTTACATGATTTCTTAGCTTCATCTTATAAGCTTACTTCAACAAGTAATCTTATGAACATGGAAAACATATAATAATATGAAAAGTACAAAAGTACTGGGTTTAGTTAAGTCTATCACACACACATATAATATAATATAATATATATACACACACACTAACCAACCCTGGTGTGTTTATTTATACACTGATCTTGAGGTAAATAGCTAGTTATAACTTATAAGCTCTTGAAATAATGGTGCAGATTGAGGTTGCAAGTTTGTTTGATTATACAATGAAAGGGCAGTGGAGAGAAATTTTAGAGGCCTACAAGAACAACCCTGGAACCTTAGAAGCTAAGATAACAAAAGCAGAAGACACTGTCCTACACATGGCTGTCTATGTAGGCCAAACATGTCTTGTGAAAACCCTTTTAGATAACATAACAGAAGACATGTCTCTTACCATTCTAAATGTCCAAAACTTAAAGGGAAACACTCTTCTACATATAGCAGCAGAGCTTGGGAATGTGGATATTTGCAAGGATATTGTTAAAAGAGATCCTGGTCTAATTTGTATTCGAAACAATGAAGGTGAGACCCCTCTATTTTTGGCTGCAACTCATGGTAAAAGAGATGCATTTTTTTGCCTACATGGTCACCTACAAAGCCAAGATGATTACTCCTTGTGCAGAAAAAGTAATGGGGACACCATTCTTCATTCTACCATAAGCAGTGAATACTTTGGTTAGTCTTATTCTCATATTAGTCTTTAAGCTCGACTTAGTTTAATATGATTTGATTATGTAACCATGCTAGAATTTGATTTGTAATTATAGACATTATGATATGATTTGACTATTTGAGATGATTTGATAGTTTTTACTATACTTGGGGCAAGTTATCAAAAGGGTGAGCTTGACACAGCGGTATTGTTGGCACAACGATAAGGTTGTTGCTTAGTGACCTTGAGGTCACGAGTGATCAAATCCTGAAAACAAAGTTTCTCACTTGTAGGTTAAGGTTGCATATATCTACCTTGTCCAAACCCTACTAAGTAGGAGCTTCGTGTACTTGACAATATCTTTTTTATGATTTTATTCCGACTTAATTTAATTTGATATGATATGATCAAGTAATTATGCTATGCTTTATAAAGTTGTATATATTCATTTAATACAGAGTTTAATGAATTTGACAGGTTTGGCACTTCAAATACTTGGCTTGTACCCACACCTTGCTGGTTCTGTAAACGAGGATGGGTTAACACCTCTGCATATTCTTGCTAGAAAGCCTAATTGTTTCCTAAGCTGCACTCGGATGGAGCTTTATGAACGCATAGTATATAGTTGTGAGAATACTTATTCCCTACAATCTTAAGAAATTTATAAAAACAATCCAAACATCTTAATCAGCTTATATTTTGGTTAAGTTAAAACTTTCACAACAATTAACACTGCATCAATGTCAGGCTTTGGACAAATTATTTGGAGTAAATGTTGCATAGTATAATTGTATCATATTTGATCAGAAAATTTACATATCAACTTTTTATTTTAGTTTCTAACAAAGGGTATGCATAGCCGATCTTAAGGCCAACTTAAAACTTTGTCGAATTTATATGATGTATGGTTGTGGCAGGTTTGTTTGTTGATGAGGTCCAGGAGGAAGCAAATGACCAATGTAATAATCGAGCAGACACAGATCGCTATCCAAAGAACTATAGAACATGCATGAACTTCTTCTCTTTGTTCAAGACTGCACTTAAAGTGTTAAGTGAGTGGATCTTTGTTTCCTACTCATTTGGTCTTTTACCTAGTTCTAGTATATGACAAGCTAACTCACCTATGATCTTTTTGGTGCTGTGTTACAGCAACGGGGAAAGATTTTAATGCTGCAACTGATGATGTAGAGAATGATGTCTCACAAAAATCCTACCTCAGAAGGGGTATAATTTCTTTCCCCTTGTAAACCATGACTATATTCACATCCTCTAAACATAAATCATAGCTCATCAACATGTATCAAGCCCTTCGAAATATTTTATAATTCACTGTATCAATGTTAAGCATGATTTTAATATACTATTGTAGATGCAGTTATGGTTACGTGGCGTTTACCGTAACTATAATAGTGATTGTGGACTGCAATTTAAAACCATGGTTATAGTCACGTAACCCGTGTTTGGCCGAACACTAGTGACACGACTGTTATAAGCAAAGTCCAACATTACTGATAACACATTATGTCTTTATTTTAAGTAACCTTGTGCCATGCATGATAATGTTAGGTCAAATTTTGGGCAGATTTGAATGCAAGTTTTCTAATTAACATGTAATATATGTAGAGCAAGCAAAGAAGGAAAAGAGACCCTACAGGTTCCCTCCCAATTGGGTAGTAGTCATCCACTTTCTATCTCTTACTGTGAAGATTTTGCTAATCATTTGTGGTGTTGGTAAGTATGCTTCACCATGTATTTTTATCTTCTCAATGTTAATAAGAACCAAAAGTTACATAGTTTTTGGAAGCATTAAGTAAAAGTGTTTATAGATTTCAAATGACCCACTGTTCATTAATAGATTATTGGATTATAAGGTCATCAATCTCAATGAATACATTTAAACACCAATATTTCAATTGTATGCATAATCAACATGTCAACCCTTGAATGGCCAAACCTAAGAAAGCATTAAAAGAAGATAGGACTCAAAGTTAATGAGCATGTATTCATAAACCATTTAATCATAAAAGAGATCCATATTGTTAAACATCCAATGCCAACAAAAGGGGTTTAGCTACAAATCTAGATGAAAGTAAAAGGAATAACCAGAGAAATGAAAGATGAAGGGTGATATGATCCTTCAACTTTGCCCAATTTGGGTTGAAATATGTTTTGGCTTATGAAAGATGGAATGGGTTATGCAGGTAACAAAGTAATTATACTTTATAGTCCATGCTGAAATGTTGATGTGCCAAAAATGCAGGAACAAGTGCTCGGGCACTGATTTTAGGTGCCCGAGCATTGTTTGACGAATTCTGGTTTTTGAAGGACCGGATGCTGACAAGGCACTGATCGTGAGTGCCTGAGCATGCGAGTTGACAGTACCTTCATTATTTCGCAGAGCTCGGGCACTGAATGTTGAGTGCTTGAGCACTCACTTGACTAGGACCAATTCTTTGCATTGATGCTTGTGTGCTCAGGCACTGAGTTTCTGGTGCTTGAGCACTAAATGCTACTTTTCCATTCTTCTTTTTTAAGCTTCTAAATGCCATCCAAAGTTTAATCTCACATCCTTATCATCAATTTAATCATTTTCTGTCATAGTGAACAAAAGAATAAGGATTTTTCCACCTTCACAAAATCAAACTACTCTATTCAAACATAGTGGGAAAGGGACTAAAAACAAGTATTAAAATGGGAAATTTAAACCATGACTAAAAAACACCACTTTTAGCACAACATTAATGGACTATAGTGTAAAACTATTAATACTAAGACAATCACTTCTCAAATAAGATTTTGATACAATAATGTTAGTTGCATACTCAAACATATAACATTTCATATATATGTACAACTTTTAATCATATGTTACAATTGTATCAACTTCATTTTCTACCTATTTTTACTCTTTGATGCAGTATTAGATTCTTTTCAATTACAAAAGAACATGTTTACAGGTGTGTCTTGGTTAGCGAAAATCCAACGAAAGAAGGAGAGACACATGCGAGCTAAGCAAGTGATGAATGAACTTATCGAGCGTGCTTCTTTGTACATGTATGATGATGTTCTTGGAAGGAATCCTCATGCTTATGCTCTTCAACATGGTAGAGGCAATGAAAGCATAAACAGTAGTAGTTATATGAAAAAAGGAAATTTCAAGGAAAGGAATATAGAGTCACCTATATTAGTTGCAGCAAGGATGGGAGTGGCTGAAATGGTTGAAAGTATCTTAGATAAATTCCCTGTGGCTATCCAAGATGCTGATACTAATAACAAGAATGTTGTTCTTTTGGCCATAGAAAATAGACAACCTCATGTGTATAGATTGTTGAGTAAGATGGATTTAATCAAGGAGAGTGCATTTCGTCAGGTTGACAACCAAGGTAATAGTGCAGTTCATCTTGCTGCTACGTATCGGAATCATAAGCCTTGGAGAGTCCCTGGTGCTGCAATGCAAATGCAATGGGAGTACAAGTGGTATAAGGTAAATGCTTCAAATCTAAATAATCTTAGAATCATATGATAGTTTACTCAATAAGTAGTTTGGTTGAAATTAACTATTTTTAGAGTAGAGGAGATCAAATTGAGGCTAGTCCAATTCCTAGAGGAAAAGGGAGGTCAATAAAAACTATAAGTTGAAATGACTAGGAAAGATTTCGGGTCCGTGTTGGGTTTTAGAGGGGAAAGAAGAGAAATTGAATGTTTCAGAACAATGAAATATACTTTTGAGATGACTTTGTATTCTTTCCTTTTCTTTCTTTTTCCTTCATTTCCTTCCAAAATCCAACTGGCAAAAACGGACTTAGGGATCAATGTTTTATGAGTTGAACATGACTTATGATAGAACATTATGGTCTCGTTCGATCCATGTAGCCAACCTCAGCCGGTAGAATTAAGACACTGGTTGTTTTCTGCTCATAGTTCTTGTGCTATTTTCAGCTTGTTAAGAACTCAATGCCACCAAATTTCTATGAGCGTTACAACAATAAGGGACAAACAGCAAAACAGATATTCATCAACACTCATGGGCTCCTTGTGAAAGAAGGTAGTAAATGGTTATGCAATACTGCAGAATCATGCTCAGTGGTTGCAGCACTTGTAGCAGCAGTTGCATTCTCAACCTCTACCACGATACCAGGCGGTCCGAATCAAGAAAGCGGCATACCAATCTTTCAGGGAAGAACAGCTTTCAAGCTCTTTGCTTTAGCATCATTGGTTGCACTATGCTCTTCAGTTACATCCCTTGTTTTATTTCTTTCAATACTCTCATCTAGGTTCCAAGAGAAGGATTTTGTTGTAGACTTACCAAGGAAGCTTCTTGTTGGATTAACAACACTCTTAACATCAATAGCATCAGTATTGATATCATTCTGTGCAGGACATTACTTTGTTATTGAAGATCAAATGAAAGTTGCAGTGTATCCAATATATGCTGCAACATGTTTGCCTATATCATTTTTTGCCTTTGTTCAGCTTCCACTTTACCTTGATTTGACTTCAGCAATATTTAGAAAGGTTCCTCAGCGCAGCTATAAGATGTTCTCACCGTAGTTGATTCATTACTAGTTGAAGTTAATGTTTTGTAATCTCATGATTTAATGTATGAAGTTATTGTATAAATAACATGTTGTTTGCTATATGCTAAACAAAAGGCTTTAGGATTATACATTGTATAGTTTAAGATTTAATAATTGTATAAATAACATGAGCACTTTTGCTGTTTATTGTGTGCATTTTTTTTAATCCATTGCTATACAATTTAGTATTATTACAAGAATACCATTCCATAAATATATCAAAAGGTCAATCTCATTTCCATTCATTTCTACATTGGCCAACATCACATTCACCACCAGATTAACTACCTCAACCATGTTATCACTATCATTCTCATCATATCTCAAAACATCAATCTCATTTCCATTCATTTCTACTTTGGTTTTTTAATTATAAGTTGGCAAATATATTGGTTGAAACTAGTGTTTTAAATTGTAGTTATGGTCGCAATTGCATTAGTGATTACTATAATTACGATCATTACACCCGTTGCGATACAGATTGCGACAGTTATGGTGTGAATTATTTTGTGCTTAGAAAAATATATTTGAATTTGATGCAGTCTAATGTGGTCCAAATATGGTACGATGTGGTTACTTGTAGCCCGCTACGACTGTATCAATGTGATTCAGAGTCACACTACAATTACGATATGATGCGATTACGGCCGTCACCGCACTTGCAATGTTGCGACCGCATCAGATGATTCATTCCACAATTTAAATCAATAGGTGGAACTCGCACAATGGCATAATTTCTCCATTTCTCATTAAAACTTTGCCTTCAAAAATTCATTCTCTCTCTTCATTCTTTGTGTCATTCAAAAGATAATATTATTTCTTGCTTCTCACTTTCTAGTTTCTACCCAACCTAGTAAAGAGAAAGAGAAGAAAAATCACTTTCTCTTCTCTTTCATCTTTATCTCTTATCAAACAATATAATTTTTTTATCTTTTATATAATTAAAGTTATTAATATATGGGAGATAATCTTGCTCAAGCCAAGTATATGACTGATGTAGATTGAAAAGCTAAAAGCTATCTCTCCAAGTATTTAGCACAAATGAGTGTTTATGCATTTTTATTTAACTATTTGGTCAACATAATTATCATCCTATCATTAGTTACATCATGACAAAGTTTGGTATAAGTCTAAAATCAACGATCAAACCAATATATTAAATTAGTTTTATTGAAGTTAAATTTGTCTTATTCTAGTTAATGAAGAACAAATTTATCAATAGGTGGCCCAAGACCGAAGTAACAAATGTAATTATAAGCTTGGATCTACATGATTCTCTAATAAATCCAATTGAGTAGACCATAAGATTTTCAAGTGGTTGATGGGAGCTTAGAGTAGAATCCACTTAAATGGATAAATCATTTACTTGATTGGAATTTTTTAAGTATATGATAAAACACGGTTGTTTTATAAACTCGCTAAAGGGCTTTATATAGAGCTCAAAATTCACAACTTTGAAATAATAGATTATAATCCTAATATCTCCTTATTCATCTTCATACTCTTCACTCAGTCGCCATCAATTTGATTATAAATGTGGTATATCGAGGACTCATTTTTCCTTTTACAATCGATTTATTAAATTCTCGATTACGAGTTTTGCCTTTTCAGTTAGCTTTTATTAGAGTAATGATTTAAATTGTGTTTACCATGTGGATGTATTTTTCCTATGGTGATATCAAATTTAGATGTAAATGTATGGACATTAAAATTAACAAATCAAAATCAAAGATTTATGTATTAGCAATCTCACATTCATACCTTTTTATTCATCCATAACAATGGGAAACGAAGTCCTTCAAACTAAAGTTTAAACATGGTATGATGATGATCCATTTTCCTCTTTTATATTGATTTGTTGTATTTCTTATTTGTTTTCATTTCACTACTGAATTATGTTCATTTTCATTATAGGCAAAACATTTTCCCATTTTTTGAGGACGGAAGAGAAAGTGCAATTTCGGAGTTTGAATTTTATTCTTTTTTTTGGAGGTAATTTTTTATGGTATCAAATCTAGAAAGCTAAATGTAGACTGTTTTTTTTTTCATTTAATTGTGTTTTCAATTTGTTTTCTTTTTTAGCTTAATATAGCTATTTGGCCTTGTTTTGATTTTTTTAGTGTAATGAATAGTGAATAGAGATATATTAGTATTACTATGATTATTTTAACTTCATATATGTCTGAAACTCTGAATTGATTATTTTAACTTCATATATGTCTGAATTGATTTTTGTTATTTGATTTTAATAGAATTGGATGTTCATATTAGTGATAAAATTTTAAAGCATATATCTTCAATTTAGATAATCAGATATTAAAAATTATCAATTTCTTTAGTTTTTCATTTTATCATATAACTTCCCGTGTCTATTTTTTCAAAGTATTATCCCACCAAAAAATATGAGAAACCAATCTATACAATCATATGTTTAAGCAGGTATGCCATTCGATATTATTTTTAACAATATAAAGTACAGAATTCCTTTAGTTTTTTAACAATATAATTAATTCATGCTTCATCTACATATATTCACAATACAAAATAATAATTATAGTTACTTTATTCTTTGAATAATTAACATTGGACTAGTTATTCTGTATAAAATATTGAAACTTATAATTCAAATATTAGATGAATTTAAGGAATTGAGTAACTGTGCTCTAAATTTTGAAAACTGATTACATTTATTTTTTTGTAAAAAATACCTTGTGATCAAATAGTCATTTATGTAAACACCTTGTTGAAAACATCTTAGTAAAACAAATATAAAAACTTGGGAACTCTTGCACCCAAAACTAGTAACGAAGTAGTTTCAGCTAGAGATGGTAATGAAAACCGAACCCGTGCGTATCCATCCGAACCCATAGGTATCACAAATCTATTAGCAATTTTGGAAATCTGAACCAAAAAAAACTAGCTTTCAGTATAGGTCTTATGTTATGTTATGTCCTGTTCTTGTTTGGTTCTGTCCTAATTGCTAACCACTTAGTAAGGCAACTCAAACTTAAATGCATCAGAAACAAAACCAAGAACATAGCAGAGAAGTAGCAACCTCTTTACTTCAATGGGCACATGTAACAATACCAATATGTTACACCTTGTGTTCAGGAGCTGTGAAACAGGAGCTGTTGTATATACTGCAGTTATGCATGGCCTACTGCACATACACAGATAATGTGTAGTTTTTATCTAATTTAAAGAAGAAAAACTGAGTCTAAAATCGGCATCCGGTTAGCAAAATATGATCCCTGGCTAAAAAGTTTTTACATAAATACATTAGATCTATCTATTCATGTTTAGGAGTGGCCTAAGACTTTCTTGCTCACCCTCTTTCATTTGGAGTTGAAATACGGAACTGGTACTGCACTGGGATCAAGCTCCCAACAGCCACTGAGATTGTCATATGCTTCTGTCAGTTTGAAAGCCGGGATCCGATGTGAGAATCTGAGCAATTCTTTCATAGGTATTCTCATGGTCAAACCTGATCCTTCATCGAACTTGGCCTTGAAAACTGAGCTATAACCACTTATCATCTCCATAAGTGAGATATCTATCCACAAATCAGTTTGTCCAACCACTTGTACAATATCATACTCCATTTTTTCCAAATCCGTACACTTGAGTTTAGATGTCCAATTCCTGTATAAGGCCCAGAATTCGCTGATCCTTGGCAAAATTGTATATCCCTTTTTCTTGCCATCAGTACTAGTGTGCACCTGATGCGAAACATGATGGGTGTTATTATAAAAACTCACTTTACCATGTGCTTTAATGTTGAATCCCCCACAGGCAATAATCATGTACTTGTCTTCCCATTCAATAGTGTCCTCTGGTAGCCAGCAGTTACTAAGATATTTAACTTCAAGCTCAAAATCTGGGCTAGTCCTAACCGACTTAATACGACCGTAGTATTTTGGCAGCCCATCTTCATCACTGTAAAATGCCCAAATTTGATCAACCTGGAACTTTTCAGGTGACCTCAGAGTGTCAAATTTGAAAAATTGAGGATCAGGAATTTCAAAAGCTTCTATGGCAGAAGCTGAAGGAGCACTACCACCATTAAGATCAACAGAATTCTTGGTCTCCACTGCTGAATCGCTGTTTTCCAAATTAACCTTGGAAGTAGATGCATCTCTCTCAGGTTTTGTACTCATCCCAACTGATGGATTATGACCGGCCTTCAGTTCCACATCTTCAGGAACATCAATCTCTTCCAGATTCTGAGGCAAGGATGCAGGATCAAGTTCATAAGATCCTACAGGAACACCTAGCCTTTCCTCACCAGTCATTTTAAAAGAAGGAACGCTGTGAGAGAATCTGAATAACTCCGCTGATGGAATTTGAACTGAGTGTTTGCCTTCCTTCATAATTCGAGAGAAGAGACTCACAAAATCTTTCAACTTGGCCAAGTATGCAACGACTACGCCTTCACCTTCAACATAATCTGACAAAATCTGAACAAATTCATAATCATACTGCTGATGAGATTTGGCATCCATGTACCATTTGATATCCCAATTTTTAAAAAGGGCCCAAGTTTCTCCCTTTCTTGGATACACTTTAAAAGTAGAGCGGCCAATCCTTTCACAACAAATCAAATGAGAGAACATCAGATGATCTTTAGTGGTGTCAGAGGCACCAAGTTTAAATTTCCCACAAGCAATTGGCAATTGCTCATTAAACCAGTGGATTTCATCATCTTCATCCGGATCAGCTTCAAACCATGTTATCCGCACCTTGAATCCATTAGAGAAAACTTTTCTGATTATAGCATAGAATCTAGGCATGCCATCAGCTGTGTCAAAGATAGCCCAAATCTGCCCAACCTCAAAGCACTCTTCTTTCTTCTCAAAGTCATTGAACTCGGGATCAGGAAAGACAAAAGAAGTACTCTCCGAAGCTTTATCAGTCTTTGAGTCATCCACTGCTTCTTTTCCCCTTGTCTCTTTAATTTCCACATCTCCATTTACTAAGCTCTCTTCAGAATGTTTACACTTAACGTCTTTCATATTAGCAGTTGAACCATACTGGTAATTGACTTTAGCTGCCTGCGCACAACTTTCATCAGCATCAGATGATGAACTGCTCCCCTTGCTCCTTTTCAAAGGTTTTAATGAGTCATCATCATCGTCACTCACATTCTCCTTGTAAGAAACCTGATGCTTTTGCCGTGTAGATCTACGCGGGTTCTCTTCTCTATTAGATGAAAACTTTTCTACACCAGGAAAATTACCTTTGTCGGCAAATGTATCGTTTTCAGATTCTGTGCTGTCTATAGAATCAGAAGATTCACTGGATTCTTCTCCCCGCTTCCTCCTCCTCTTTCCATTTGGCTTTCTGGAGGTGTCAATAGTAGAGCCTTTTTTCTCAGAAGGCTGTGCATTGGTCTTCTTTGTGCTCAAATTACCTTGAGATCCAACACCTGCATTGGAAGTACCTTGATTCACGCCATATTTCTGATGGTCAAAAGCTTGTGGAGTTGAATTAGTTGCTGGAAATGGACCTTGCATATCCACATCATATGCAATGAATGGCTTATTGCAATTCTGACAACGAAGAGATCTATTTAAAACTTCCCTGTAATACTCATATCTAAAGGAGCAAAAAGTGCAGGCAGTCCAAAACGTAGGGCGGCCACCATTAAGGCCACCCTGCTGAGATGACTGTCTAGGCTGTTGGTGTTGCTGAGGATTCAAGTTTGTAAATACCGGCCTGACACTCCTTTGCACCGCAGGATTAAAATTCATCTGAACCTTCTGCACATTATAAGATGGTGTAGCATTCCTGGTCATTGTAACCCTGCGATACATGTCATCAAACCTAGATCGGCTTAAGCTATCCAAAAGCACTCTTTGAGCTTCCCCAATCAGCTTAAATGCAGCTTCTGCACCCGGAAACTGGTTTTTGTCAGGATGAAGTTGGAGAGCAAACTTCCTGTATTGTTTCTTAATTGTCGTGTCATTAGCTGTCAACTCAATTTGAAGAAGTTTATACCAGTCCATCGCATTGCCATCCAATTTATACTCTGCAGCGCAATGCACATCACAAACAATAAGAATTTGACTGATATTCTCCAAATCAGGATATAGTTGCTTAGCTTTAAGGGCAACTTTACGAGCCCCTGCAAAATCCTTGCTTTCCATCTTCTTTTCAGCCATGTCCCTGGCCCTTAAGGCCTCTTCTTTATTGCAATCCATCAAAATTCCAGATTTCAAAACCTGACAGCAAGTGCTATGGCAAAGCAAACGGACAAAGAAGAGACATTTAATTTATAAGTGCTCCAAGAACAGATTGATCTCAGTTGAAAAATGTCAAGAGTTGAAAGCCCTATCGGCGCCACACTAATCCCTCAAAAAATTACAGTTGTCACATTCAGACTAACCTGCAGATTTTATATAACACGCAATGGTTAGACCTATACCGACTAAAAATATTTAAAAACATGAAAGTTGCTGATATCACAAACAGATTTCCATACATAAAAGTTCTCCAAACACACATAAATGCTCCTGTACAATCAAAACATGCAGTTCATTTAGGATTCTTCATGAACTTTGTGGTAAAACATGATTTATGTATAAAATCACAAAATATTTTGCATTTGTCTACAAGTCTGAAAAAACAGTTTTACTTCCCTTCACTTCTCTAGAAAGAAGAAAAAAACTGTTTTCCCCATAAGCTAGAAAATTCAGATTCTCTTGAAACCACTATGTTTGATGAAGCCTAACCAGACAAGTTTAGAAATTTCAAAAGAGATTATTTAAAAATATAAGCTTTTTATTTTGGAAAAATTGCATCAACAAATGGGCTCTTCAAAATCTATACCATCACAAAACATTGGGGAAAGGAAAAAAAAACCATACCCTGAAAGCTTCTCCCCAATAGTTATAGATTGTCTTCAAATTTTTACACAGAAGTTAAAACAACTTTACAATATCATTGACTATCACAAAATTATATGGGCACGTTCAAATTCCACAACCAGGAAATAGAAGAAGCAGAAACGATAAAAAAAAACCCTAAATCTATTATGAAATTAACAAAAGAGAACACAAAGTTGCGATATTTATTTTCAGTTCGGTGAAAAAACTTGAATAGAATACAAAGAAACATAGAAAAAGAAAAAAATACCCATTACAGTAAAGGAAAGGCACATAAACGAAGACACTGATTCATTCTTCATTCAAATAAATGGAACTTAATGCATTCCACAAATTTTGAAATATGCTACGGAGAAATTTATTGAAACAGCAAAAGTAAGAGATAATGATATTATTTGAAATTGCTAAAGGGTTTTAGAGAAGAAGGAATTAAAGAAACCTGTTATAGGAAAATTGAGGTGAAAAAGTTGAGTAGTTGAGGCTAGATGCAAAAGACAACAATAGAAGCTGAAATTTTTCACCTCCAAGGGGAAGTGCTTTTTTTATAATGTGGACTTGTTTCCCATAGTGCCACTCAACTTTTTAGATTGAAATGTTATATCTGTTGCAATTTTCTCCTAAGTCTAGGGGTATATTTTAAGCTATTGTTTGATCAAAATGGGTCGGCCCAATCTTTATGGACTCGATTATTTCAGGCTTAGTTTAAGGTTTATAATTTATATGAGTATAATAGCGTTAAAATGGGCTAGCTTGATAAGTTGAGTCATTTTGGATTTAGCCTAATATAAGTCATTAAATTGTCGTTTGGATTTTACTAATCCAATTGTGAGATGGAAAGTAGACTATTTATTTTTGAACTTCAACTATTTAACATTTAGATTATTCTATATAATTAAATAAATTATTGCTTGAAATTTATTAGCTAAATTCATCTATACTATATGTAAATAGAAAACATGGTGTAACTACTTTTATAAAGTAAACTCTAATTCTCTATTTACCTTTCGTATTTTTTAATTTCTACAAAAAAAAAATTAAAGCAACCACTGTTAACACAATAACCACATATATCACCAGAAATTGAACAACATTATAAGAACGTGGGCTCACTTACTCCAAGAGTAAGTCTTTTAAACTTACTCCAATCCTATCTATCAATTCTATGAAAATTTAATGATTTAGATCTACTTATTAATTCAGAGTATTGGATTTTCCTAGAATTCATGATTAGGATATGGGGTAAGTTTAAAAAAATTACTTTTGAGTAAATGGATCCCCTCCCTTATTATAAATATAAAAAATTATAATATTAAATACAAACATTATAATTCTCTAGTATAAAATATATAAAAATTGAATATTTAATAAAAATATTTATTACCATAAAATAAAAATGTGGTCGGCTGGGACGAAGCTGTTTATATTGAATCTATTTTTATGATAAATTGGAATATATTCCAAATTTTAATTTAGACAGAAATAAAATTGGTTCGCAAAGATAAATTCTATGTTGGAGTCATGCAAGTAATTATGATAGAAATAATTTTAACTTTAACCCTAAAGATGATGGTAACGCTAGTAGAAACAGTTAGACAAGTTTGAATCCTAAACCTCAATTTTAATACCAAACCCCAATTTCATGTTTTATTACAAACGCAAAATAGAGACTTGGATAAATTTGTGAATTATGATATTTTTGTACTTTATCAAATTATCAGATTTCATTTTTTAATTTAATAAATTTAATATTATAGATTAATACATTTGTAAATTAAATTTATATATATACTAAGATTATAAATTTATCAGCGGTGATAATGATAAATTTGATTCAAAAGAGGTAATTGTAACACCGTGATTTTTCGTGGTACATTTTATTAAATATTTAATTGACAAACGATTAATTTTAGAAATTAATCGGTATTAAGTTAGATTAAACCTCATTTGAGTTTTAGTCTTGTATTGTGATTTTCTAATTTATGGTAAATTTTCATAATTTGTTGAGACAGAAAGTCTTCGGGCCTCTTCTAGACCCAAATTCGGCCCAAGAGATGATTTTTGAGTTATGTAACTCGGAATCGAATTCAAATTTCACCATCCAATGGTGAAGTTATTTTAATTTATCAAGATTTATATCCAGGGATTTAACCCATCTCAAAACAGCAGTACCTAGATTGGTCTAGGTACATGTATCTTGTCTAGTCTTGTTTCTTAGAGCCCAAACTATCAATTTATGAGGTATGGACTATCACCTATACTCATTTAGTCACTATTTAAAGTTGTATTAAGGTGTCTTAGAATGTAAGAAACACTCTCATGCATCATACAAAAGAGAACACAAACTAAAAAAAAAACAAGAAGAAGCATGCATGCATGATTAGTCCAAGAAGGTGACAAGTGCCCCCATGTGTCATCATTAAGGCGTAATTAGCCCTTAATCACCCACCTCATTCTTTACCCCCACTCCTATATAAAGCCCTTAAGGGGCTGAACCTCACCCAAAAGTCCCACACACCTACACAACATCTTCTTCCTCCTCCACCCTACTTTCTCAATGTTAAACTAGGAAGGGAGGGCGACCTCCATTTTCACTCCAAGCTTGCATGCAAACCAAGCTCTCACATCTCTAAGGTATGATAGTCATAATTACAGTCTTTGTTTTCCAATCTTTAAGCTTCTCCTAGGCATTAGTTGCGTAGGTTGTTAGAAACTCTCCATCATGCTCCTTAGATCCTTACCAAGATGTTATTCAACTATTTTGAGGTATGAGGAACTCATTTTTGAACTCAAAACACTGAAATTCTATCTTCTAAAGACTCAAAAATCTGCGAGGCAAGGAGATTGCATTAGTTAAAGTCACCTGGAGCCAAACAAATGGAGAAGATGCGACTTGGGAAGTCGAGAACATCATGAAGGAGTTCTACCCCTATCTATTTTTTTAATAGGTATGTTTAATTTTCGAGGACGAAAAATTATAAGTTGGGGAGAATTGTAACACAATGATTTTCCGTGCACATTTTATTAAATATTTAACTACCAAGCCATTAATTATAGAAATTAATTGATATTTATTTAGGCTAAACCACAGTTGAGTTTTAGTCTTTTATTGTAATTTCCTAACTTAAGGTAAATTGTCATAATTTTATGAGACTGAAAGTCTTCGGGCCTCTTCCGGGCCCAAATTCACCCTAAATTCGGCCCAAAAGATGATTTTTGAGTTCCGTAACTTGAAATCGAATTCTGATTTCGCCATTGGCTTTAAAATATTATTTTGAGCCAAAATAGACACCAAGTTTGTTCATAACTCATCTCTAGATATTTTTCACTCCGAAATTCAAGTTTCGACGTTCTAAATGTAACCCTAAATCGGGAGATTTTTAATCTTCAGCCGAGTTTTAACCGAAAATACTCGGACATGGTTTTAATAAATATTTTTCATCATATTAGTCACATCACTATCCATGAGTCAATATTGTTTGTTGAAGAAGCAAAAGTACAACTTTTTTCACAATCCTCAAAATCACTCATCAACTTCTTACATCACCAAGATTTTGGAAATCCCTCTTGGCTTTCCCCCAAAAAATCTGATTTCCTCTCTATAAAAGACAACCATTGGCCTTAAGGGAGAACATTTGCTCTCCTCACTTTCTCACTTATATCTTAAGCATTTTAAAGAGATTTCAAGGTAGTCTCTAATTGTTTTCTCATTCTCTTCCATATACATTAGTAAATAGTTATCATCTTTGTTATGTTGTTGATGGGGCTGTTTTATTTTAATATTTGGATCCAAGTATTTTGTTATTTTTAAACCATGTAAAGCATGGATTTTTCAACTTGTTTTCGGCTTGGAAAACCATAGCTTTGAACAAGTATAAAATAGTTGTTTTTCGGTTCTAATGCTAGAAAATATAATGTTTCTGTTTGAATGTGTTTAAAGGTGATGATTTGTATATCAAAGGAACATTTAAGAAGTTTTTGAACCATGTAAAGTTTGGATTTTTTCACTTGTTTTTGGCTTGAAAAATCATAGCCTTGGACAAGTTTAAAATAGTTTATTTTTGGTTCTAATGCTAGAAAATATAATGTTGGTGTTTGAATGCGTTTAAAGGTGATGATTTGTATATCAAAGGAACATTTAAGGAGTTTTAGGTAAAGTTTGGATTTTTCCACTTGCTTTTGGCTTGAAAAACCATAACCTTGAACAAGTGTAGAATGGTTTATTTTCTATTATGCTAGAAAATTTAATGTTGGTAAAGGTGATGATTGGTACATCAAAGGAACCTTTAATGTGTTTAATGATATGTTGAAAAATCAAAACTTTCCTTGGCATTAGGTCTAAAAATTGTGGCCTATATGTATTTATAAAAAGTTTAGTTTCTACCTTTGAAATCCAAAATGTTTATGACCTGGGTGTTTTAAAAGTATAAAGTAGTGTTGTTAGTATGCTTAATAGATGTGTTAGCAACACTAAAGAACCATATTAAGGAAAAGGATGAGTTTTTTTTTGAAAAAGTGTTGTTGTAAAAGTATTATGTGTTAAGGGTTTGATTAGTAAATGATATTCTTTGACTTCCAAGTTCAAGTAATGATTTGGGATAAAATGACCTATAAAAGTCTTGACTTTATAAACTTAAAGTGTTATGAAGTTTTGAATGGTAGATTAGTTAGAGTATGGACGTTGTGAAGATAAGCTTACTTCAAAGTGGTAAGTTTAACTTAAGAAATCTTGATATAAAATGTTGTTATTGGTTAGGTGATCAACACTATAAACCCTTGTGGTTACTAATAGAAAGAAATGTGTTGAGATGACCATTAAGTTTTGTTCAATCCACTTGAGTTAGCTTTCTTTAAAGTGGTAAATTTAACTTAAGAGATCTTGAGTTAAAATGTTAATTATGGTTAAGAAATTTACCTTAAAGTGGTGAATATGCCTTAAAAAGTTTTCATGAAAATAATAAATGGTGTTAAAGTTAAAAGTACAAACTTTGTTAAAGTCTTAGTTTAAAAAGGATTGTTTTCTTAAAAAAGACTTTCAATGATAAAGGATGGTTCACGAATATGTAATCTTGAACCACATGGATGAAAGTGATTGAGTTCATAATAGGTTAAAAGATGTCTTTACCTTAAGGTTATCATGCAAAAGTTTAATTCACAAACCACTAATTTGTTTTTGTGTTTACTTCTGAAGCCTCCGAAGTTGGACAACCTACTCATTCACACTTGAAGGGAATCACTCACCCGACAAACGAAGGTGAAGGAGATTACATCGTGACATAATGTGTAAGACTAAGATTGCAACTAAGAGGGGGTGAATTAGTTGACTTAAAAGTATGACCACTTTTTCTGCAAAATCAAGAGTTAAGTGCAACGGAGAAATAATGCAGAAAATTAACAAGTAAAAAAATCAAGAGATAAAGGAGAAGAGAATACATCGATATTTTATATTGGTTCACCTTCTTGTCTACAAAAGGCTACATCCAGTACTCTTGCAGCACAAAAGATTTCTACACTAAATATTATGAGTTGTAAATTACAATAACTCACCCTGAGACCTCTATGTACCTTACACACTCACTAATACTTATGTCACTCTTGGAAAACATCTTTTCCAAATGGCTCTATCCCTTTTCTTATCACACCCTTGTGAAAAAAAGAATTCTGCAATGTCAATGAAGAATTTACAACAATGACAGGATTGTCTTTATAAGTTTGGAATGTAATATCACTTGCAATCCAATAACTCTTTGTATACTAAGTAATAATGCTCTTTATAAGTTTGTAAAACTTTGAAACACTTTACTTCAAGCAACTCAGAAAATTTACTTTGAAAGTTTAAGAACAAGTTGCAAAAAGTGTAGAAAAATATTTCAGAGAATTTTCAGAATTATGTTTGAAAGTTTGTGTAAGAGTTATTCTTGATTCTGAGTTTCAATGTCTTTAAATAGGCTTTTAAACCAACCATAATACCTTTTTGAAAGGGTAGGAATTGATTGGAATGAAACCATTTCGTTTGGGATGAAAACCATTCATTTTGAAATATGAAAAATGATGCAACATCTCTCAGTAATCGATTACAACCTTGAGTAATCTATTACTCAAAGTCGTTGTCCAACTGGGCATTTAAAATTTAATTAGAGTAATCGATTACAGCCTTGAGTAATCGATTACTCAACTTTTCTGAAACTGGGTAATTTGTTACTCACATACAGTAATTGGTTACCCTGCACAGTTTTTGTCTGGTAACTGATTTCCTCACTTATGTAACCTGCTACTTAGATACAGTAACTTGTTACACACTATTTTTGAAAATTGTTTTGTTTGTACTTGTGTTTCAATTTTCTTAAAAAATAGTTTGAGCATTACTACTGTTGTATATTCGAGAGTATATGATAGAAATACCTATTTAGACTTAGACTAATTTGTCTTGAAGCTTTATCTTATTTGTCTTCATAAGTATTTTTCTTTTTCTTCTTTTTAGTGATGTTGGTATCTTCGTCAAAACCGTGCCAAGGTCAGGAGCAAAGATCTTCTTCACAATCTCCCCCTTTTTGATGACGACAAACCAATATCTTCTTTAACAATGTAGTTTTCTGAGAGGAGCATATTTTGAGATATGTTGAGATGACGTGAGTATGCTCTCCTTATTTTGTATGCTTCCCCTTTCATTTGGAGTTATGTGCCTGGAAGATATTTGACAGAAAATACACTTCTCCCAACTTTTCTCCCACTTTTGACTTCATCAAAAAAGAAGAAAAGCCAAGAGTTTCCAGCATAATATATATACACATCATACATATTCATATATAAGATATAAATCAAAAGATGTTCAAACATTTGATCAGCAACCAGCAACAACAAAACAACATAATAGCATATTTTGTCCAAAAGCCATGAAAACATTACAACCAGAAAATCCTAACAACAAAGATAATCTAAGACTCAAGCTCAGAACTATCTTCATCAATGTCCATGATACTCATCTTGTAAGAGAAACGATGAAGTTGAAACTAGATTTGTTGATTCTGAGCATCCAAAGCATCCACCCGGTTAGTGATGTAGCCTAGAATAGAAAACAACTCATCCATAATCATCTAATTTGAATGCATGATAGAAGATGAGGAAGATTGAGCATGAAACTCAGAAGGTTGAGGTTCAGGAGGGTTAGGAGGGGCAAGTTCTGATTGATTAGTAGGAGCAGTCGGTCTATTAGTTCTATGCTTATAGGTGCAGTCATTAGAATTGAAAGAGAAGCCCATTTTTTGGATCACTTCCACATCAATATGACTTTCTCGAAGATTAAGAGAGACCTTGGGTTCACCAGCAGTAGAAACACAGAAATGTTCAAGAATTTTGGTTATGAAGATTGCATAGGACAAAGGGCTTTGAGTTCCTTGAACATTTCACATTTGTCTCATTATCATCTGAGCCCAATTGATTTTGATGTTATACTTTATAGCATACATCAATTGAAGTTCTATGTCACTTATTTGAGAATGGTTTGAAAATTTAGGTAAAATGACACAACTTGGAAAGTAATGAAGCAAACGATCCTCAAGTTTGAGATGTCCAGCATATATGATATCTCTATTTTTAACAGTCTCATCAAAGCCCTGTTGCTTACACATTTCTATTTCCCATTTTGAAATTCTACACAGAGAATAGTAAAAATCTTTTTGACTGTAGTAATCCCATTCACAAACAAGGCTGAAACCTGTTATGCTACCTTTTATAGGTATGTTATAACACAATGAACTGAAAGTTTTTAAATCCAAAACAATGTCTTTTCCTTTAATGTAGGAAGTAAGATTGTTTTTCGGGAAGTTAATGTTGCAGTAAAATACTCTAACAATGTCAGGATAAATGTCATTTGTTTCACAACAAAAATCAAAAAGGTTTTGTTGCCATAATACATAAGGGAAAAGAAAATCTTCAAACTCAAATTTCCCGACATTACCGAATTTTGGAGTAAAGATGGTTCGTCCATGGAAGTGCTCTTCGAAGACTTTGCGTTGTTCATCGTTTACGAGAAGTCTGGCTAAATCTAGAGGGTTAGACTCCAAGGATGAAGTCTCTTGCTTCTTTCGAGTCCCGTTAGTGCGTTGCTTCTTTGTTCTTAAAGAAGATGCCATGGATTGGGTTTTTGGGTTTGGGAAATTTGGGTTTTTTTTATTTGGTCCACTAATCACGAAAGTGATGGTATAGAAGTGTTTAGAATTTAAAATATGATATGAATAGGCACAAAAATCACTCAAAACGGATGAAAAATGAAGTTTTTAGATATTTGGAGTGTTTACACGAGTGAGAGAGAAAAATGAAGAAGATGAGATTGAAAAAAATGAAGAAAAAATATATTTACCTGCACAGAGTAACCGGTTACCCAGTTCAAAAAATTTAAAAATTTCAAACAACAACTTTGAGTAATCGATTACTCACTTTAGTAAACGGTTACTGAAACTCTCTGTTTAACCTTGTAATCGGTTACTCTCTAGAGTAATCGATTAGTGACCCCAAAAAAATTAATTTTAGGCACACTAATGCTATGAAAATGATTTTTGGCCCAAAATTTGAAAGTTTTAAATATAAGTGAACACATTTAAGTATAATTAGGCATGAGATAAATATAATGAAGCATACATATAATCATGTAATCATTTTAAGATAGGTAATCTTCATCAAGAATGCCTAATTCATATCTAATTTTGTAAAAAGGTTCTTTAGCCAATGGTTTAGTGAAAATATCTGATAGTTGGTTATGAGTATCAATGAATGATGCAGTCACATATTTCTTTTGGACATGGTCCCTAAGGAAGTGATGCCTTATATATATGTGTTTGGTTCTAGAATGCATAACTGAATTCCTTGTGAGGTTTATAGCACTAGTATTGTCACATTTTAGAGTAGTGCAACCTAAGTCTAAGCCATAATCTCGTAATTGTTGTTTAAACCACAACACTTGGTTGCAACAACTACCTGCTGCTATATATTCAGCTTCAGCGGTGCTTAGGACAACACATGCTTGTTTCTTGCAAGAACAAGAGACTAAAGCATTTCCTAAAATATGACAAATACCACTTGTACTTTTCCTCTCAAATTTGCATCCAGCAAAATCTGAATTTGAATAACCAACCAAATCACGTATACTTCTTTTTGGATACCATAATCCAACGTTGGTTGTGCCTTTAAGATATTTCATGATTCTCTTAAAATCAATTAAGTGTGATTCTTTTGGTTTAGATTGATAGCATGCACACAAACATATACTAAACATGATAGCATGTCTATTGGCAGTTAAATATAAAAGAGATCCAATCATACCTCGATACTTTGATATTTCAATGCATTTTCCAGCTTCTTCTATATCAATGTAAGTACTAGATCCCATGGGAATAACTATTGGCTTGCAGTCATCCATATCAAATCTTTTCAGCAAATCTCTACAATACTTGGATTAACTTACAAAAATTCCATCATCAAGTTGTTGGATTTGTAATCCAAGGAAGTAATTCAACTTCCCCATCATGAACATTTCAAACTCTCCTTGCGTCATTTTTCCAAAATGACTACACAAAACCTCCTTAGTAGAACAAAAAATAATATCATCTACATAAATTTGAACAAGGAAAGTATGATGATTTATTTTCTTTATAAAGAGTGTAGTGTCGACCTTTCCTTTGGAAAATCCATTTTCAAGAAGAAAATATGTTAGACGATCATACCATGCACGTGGAGTTTGCTTCAAGCCATAGAGAGCTTTTTTATTAATTTGTAAACATGAGAATGATGTTTGTAATCTTCAAAAGCAGGAGGTTTTTCTACAAACACTTCTTCTTGAATATATCCATTGAGAAAATCACTCTTTATGTCCATTTGATATAGCTGAAAGTTTAAAGAACATACATATGTAAGTAATAGCCTAATAGCTTTAAGTCTAGCAACCAAAGCGAAGGTTTAATCTAAGTCTATACCTTCTTCCTGATTGTATCCTTGGGCTACCAGTCTGGCTTTATTGCTAACAATAATACCATTTTCATCAGATTTATTACGAAATACCCAATGAGTTCCTATAACATGCCTATTTTTAGGTCTAGGAACAAGTTCCCAAACTTCATTTCTATCATACTGGTTTAATTCTTCTTGCATTGCAAGAATCCAGTGTTCATCCTCTATTGCATCATCAATCTTGGAGGGTTCTATTTGAGAGACGAATGCCATGTTCAGGCACGCATCTTGTAGCATTAAACGGCTAGTAATACCCTTGCTAATATCACTGATGATGTTGTAATAGGATGATCTTGATGATTTCTCCATTCTTTTGGTAAATCAGAGTGAATATGCTCTTCTTGAGAGGATAGATCATCATCTATTTTCAAATGCTCAAATTTAGTTGTAGAATCAATAATAGACTTTTCATTAGAGGGGGAACTTGGCAAGTCCTCTTCATCAAGAGTTAACCCAACCTTTATCACAGGATTGGTTTCATAAAAAGATACATGAACAAATTCTTCCATTGCTAGAGTTCTTTTTATTAAAAATTCTATAAGCTTTACTCGTAAGAGAGTAGCCTAGGAAGATACCTTCATCAACTTTTGCATCAAACTTTCGTAAGTTATCTTTACAATTATTTAAAACAAAGCATTTACAACCAAATACATGAAAATGAGAAATGTTTGATTTTTTACCTTTAAAGAGTTCATAGGGGGTTTTCTTAAGAATTGGTCTTATAAGAACTCGGTTTGAAACATAACATGCAATACTTACTACATCAGCCCAAAAATATTTTGGGAGGTTAATTTCGTTCAACATTGTACGAGCCAGTTCTTCTAAAGATCGATTCTTTCTCTCTACAATATCATTTTGTTGTGGTGTTCTAGGAGCATAAAAATTGTGATTGATGCCAATATCATCACAGAATTCTTCAAACGAAGAGTTTTGAAATTCTCCCCATGATCACTTCTTATAGCAGTGATTTTTAGTGATTTTTCATTTTGAACTCTTTTAACATAAATGCTAAAGGCTTTGAATGTCTCATTCTTATAAACTAAGAATAGAGTCCAAGTATATCTCGAAAAATCGTCTACTATAACAAGAGTATAGTTGTTACCACCATAACTTTTTGTCTCTGAGGGGCCAAATAAGTCCATATGTAGTAACTACAATGGTCTATCAGAATAAATGTTGAAAGATTATTTTCGAGAGGAGAGTAGGCTTTCCCTTCTCAACAAATCGTTCCGACATTACTGCCAATTTGTTGAAAGCGGAATTCCTCTTCTTCTCCGGTGTGTTCTTTTTATTTGGTTAAGTAAGAGAACTCAATTTTATTCTTTGTTCGCCATCTCGGCTTTGTTGAAATAAACTCCAACGTCGGTATAACGGTTTCAAGAATATTCCCGTTACAACTTACTTCTTAATAATCATGTGAATGAGTTATTCCTTCTTTGCCCCATCTCGGCTTTGTTAGAATTCTAACGCCGGTATAATGGTATCGAAATAATTCCTTATTACATAATTATTAAGTACCTTTGAATACCATCACGGTTTTGTGGAATAGATTCCAACACCGGTTTAGTGGTATTCTAATGTACAAAAGTGATGAATAGTTAGTTGTTAGATACAAATAAATAAATGAAGAATAAAAGAATAATAAATTTAAGTGACATTTTATTTATTTACTCCTTTCGGGTTAATTTTATTAAAAAACCTAACTTCTACCTTAAGGAAGGTTGGTATTAAAGAATAAATAAATTGCGGAAAGTAAATGACAATAAATAAAAGTTAGTAAGTTAGTTTCATCACTTTTGTATATTAAAAGGTGTTTTCAACAAATAAATTTATTGATAACACTTTACTATTTTACACTTTACACCTCTTTCAAGATTCAATTGTTGTATAGTATATGGTTATGTCGAACCACAAGGAATTGCCTAATAGAATGAATCATATAAACATGTCAATGCACAACTAATGGGTTAACCATATTTTGATGGTTTTTGTTTGTTATTTGCACATAAATAATTTAACAAGAAAAATAAACTAAATATTCACAAATTATTGAGGAGACAAGATCATTTTGAATAAAGAAAATATTTCTCAACTTCTTATGAGTTTGAACTACTTAGACAAGTTCTTATGTTTTACTTTGATTAACTCCAAACACCAAGTTCTAAAATCCTCCTTTTAGTGTATGTCCTAAAATGGTAAAATGATAATCACTTATATTTATTACTAAACAATATTACGTCCACAAAAGATTAGGTTGTCACACCCTAATATTGGCTACTCTAATATTGAAGTAGCAATGAATATAAGATCTTAAGAAAAACATGCTTAACTTAGCAAATAAACTAAGTAGCACAACTACTCCAAAGTTTATTTGTTAAGTGTTTGAAACAAGTAGTTTTATTGACTTGAAATCATTTTTTAGGTGATCAATCTAAAAAGAGCATTAAGTACTTCTCAAACAAATAAAATTAACCAAAGCACCAACTTGAATGATTAAAATCCAAACTTTTGTAAATAAAGACGAAGTAGAAAATACATAACCTTGTTCAAAAGAAAATGTTTAGGAGCATGAGCTATCCATCCAAGGATTGGATGATTTTGAGTTCCAAATGAGAGTACAAAATTGATTTTTGCATCTCATTTTCCTTCTCCTTTTCTCCTCTTGAATTCTAAACTAAAATTACAAACTTACTTGAAATAAACCTCTAAAAAAACTAAGAAATGAAGAAAGAACTTCAGAAAAGAATTTCTAGTGAGAGACTTGTTAATTTCAAGTGGAATTGGTTCTTCTTGCTCAAATGAATTGGTCCCTATTTATAGAATTCCTTTATGGACTGCTGAGCTGCTTGGATGGACCGCTAAGTAGCTGACCAAACCCTTCAGCATGGGTTTGGTCCCTTGATCAAGTAGCTTTGTCACCTCCTTATGCTTGACTCATCAAAGCTAGTTGTGGGCTATGAAACCAGCTATTGTGAGCTACTTCTGAAAGGCCTATGATGGGCTACTTGAGGTGAGGTCATGGGTGACTTCATGGTTTGCTTGATGGTTAAGTCAAGTCTGAGTGCACACCGCTCAGCACACCTGTTGCGCCGCTAAGCTACTTGTTCAACAGCTTTGACCGTGCTGACTGGGACGTGGCCTGGTGCTTGCTGATCTGGTCAGGAGTTTGGTGCTCTGCTAAGCTGGTTGGTTGGACCGCTAAGCTGCTTGTTCAGCAGCTTGGGCATGTGCCAAGCTTGTGTTTAACCGTGTCAAGGTGAGGTCTGACCGTGCTAGGACTAGTCTGGTCCTAGGCTGAGCGGCCAAGCAGGTCCGCTCAGGTGCTTGCTTGAGCAGCTTAGTCCAGGTCATGCTGTTGTCCAGGTCAGGCTGGTGTCCAGGTCAGCTTAGCGGGGCTTGGTTCACGCTTAGCTACCTAGTTGAGCATCTTGATTTTTTGACATTTTTGCTTTTCGACCATGAGTCATTTTTCTCTTTTTTTCTTCATTCTAAATCCTACTAAATAAAAAAAAAAAAAAAAATACAGAGACAAACATACAAGATTGTGATATTTTATACAAAAAGTATTGTTTTAAGTTGGTTTTTCCAATTATGCTTAAGATAAGTGGCATAAAAGTGTATGAAATTTAGGTATGTTTGGAACTTATTAAACTCTCCCTAACTTAAAACTTTGTTTGTCCTTAAACAAAAGGTGAAAATTATCCGAAAATTAATTTGGCTAAAAATAATAACGATGATCAACATGATTTCAAATGTGTAAGCATGTCAAAAATACATTTCAATGAGTTTTTTCATGGTTTATGAATTTTGACACATAATGCTTCAAACAAGAAATCAATGTTTTTGCTTATAAAAAATGTGTAACAATTAACCTAAGCAAATATTTTTCTAACCAAAATGTGTTTCTTTTGCACACAATTTCAAAGTTAGAACTTTTGGAGGGTAAGTGTTTCACTCAATTTTTCAAGCATTTGTTTGTAGTAATTTTTTATCTCACATATTCTCTTAAATTGCATAATTACTCAAAGATCACTAGGGTCTTTATTTAGGTTGTAATGAGGTTTGGTTTGGATAATGATTTTTCTAGATTTTTCAAGGCTAAGTAAAAAAAAGAGTATTTTTGAAAAAAATTCAATGGAATACTTTTACTCTTCTTTTACCATTATATTTTTTTCCAACCTCTTTTACTTTTTTGAACCTTAGCTTCTATTTTTCTCAATCTCCTTTTTTTTGTTTGAAGATTTAGTTTTTTCTTTTTCTTTTGAGAAGCAAAGTCCACCAATTTTCTCACCAACTTGATTCTTTCAAACTACTCTTTAAAATTTAATGCTCTCTTAGAACATTTTTTCAATTTGGTTTTATGGGATAGTTTGAAAAGGTTTTATTTCAATTGTTTTGGCTCAAAGGGCTTACAAAGGATGTTCCTAACTTGGTTTGGACTTTTTGGCCTTTGGTTCAACTAATCAAAGAACATGCCTTGATCATTTCTTATCTTTTTTATGCAATTAAGAGATTTAAACAAGTTTAATTAGACAAATCAAATGTTGATTCTCACTCATGTGTTTGGCTCACTCCCTCACATGGTTTGGATTCACACTTTTTAATAAAAAAAATGTGTGCAAAGATCTTGTTACATAAGTTTGAATTGTCAATTTATAAAGATCGTTTCAAGACTTTTACTTCTCTTGTTCAGCTTATTAAGTTCAAGGCTTAATGTTGAAACTTTATTTTCAAGAGTAATGTAGTTTTGACATGAGGATGATGAGGGTTTGTTTCTAAATGCATCTAACTCAATTTTTTGTTTTAGAAACGTTTTTTGTGAGTTTGACATATTCATCATGCAAGTAATTAATTGCAGTTTGTAATTTATAAGAATATAGTTTAGTGTTGTTTACCTCTTCATCATCAGAATGATAGATGCCATTAAAGAAAAATGTGATTTTTCTTCATTTTGTTGTTCAGAGGCGGAACTGGTATCATTGTCTTCCTAAGCAATATAGGATCTTCGTTCAGTCCTCATTTCATTTTTCCCTTTGAAAGAATTCTTTTTCAGGTTTAGACAGTCCATCTTCATATGACCATGCTTGCTATATTCAAAACATGTGAAGTTTTGGTTTGAAGTGGAGGCGTCATTGTTCTTGGTGAATTTCCTCATTTGTCCAGTTTTAGCACCCTTGTTCCTTTTAAGGAACTTGCTGAACTTCTTTATAAGAAGACTCATGTCTTCCATATCTTCCTTCTCAGATTCATCTTCTGATGATTCGTATTTGTCTACTATCGCCTTGTGAGAGATATTCTTCTTTTTATTTTCTTGCTCTTTATGTTGGTCAAGTTGGCTGAGTTCTAATTCATGTTCTTGCAATTTACCAAACAAAGCAGCCAAAGACATTTTTGATAAACTTTTCTTTTCAGAAATGGTTATTACCTTTGGTTTCCACGTTCTGGTAAGTGATCTTAGAACCTTCAAATTCAAGTCACTATTTCATAGTACCTTACCAAGTGCAATAAGGTGATTTGTGAGGTGAGTAAACCTCTTTTGAAGATCCATAATTTTCTCCAGGTTTCATACAAAAAATTTCGTATTCTTGGGAAAGAGTACCGAGTCTCGACATTTTTACCTCATTAGTTCCTTCATGTGTAATCTCTAGACTATCCCATATTTCTTTGGCAGATTTGTAGTTTGATACTCTAAGGAACTCGTCAATGCCAAGTGCTGAAGTGAGGATGTTCTTTGATTTGAGATCATATTGCACCTTCTTTTTATCTTCATCATTCCATGAAGATTTGGGCTTTACTTCCCTTACGCCGTTAACTACGGTGAAGGGTTCATGTCGTCCTTCTTCAATTGCATTCCATATGTCCAAGTCTTGAGATTCTATGAAGATTCTCATTCTAATTTTCCAAAATTTATAGCACTATTCAACAAAGCTTAGAGAGTGGTTGATATTGGAACCTTCTCATAGGAATAATCTTGAAGCCATGTTTGATATAGGATCAGATTTGAGAGTAACTTACTCAAAAATAGCTCTGGGACCAATTGTAAGACTAAGATTGTAACTAATAGGTGGGGGGGGGGGGGGTGAATTAGTTGACTTAAAAGTATGACCACTTTTTCTGTAAAATGAAGAGTTAAGTGTAGTGGAGAAATTATGCAGAAAATTAACAAGTATAAAAATTAAGAGATAAAGGAGAAGAGAGTACAAAGAGATTTTATACTGGTTCACCTTCTTGTCCACCGAAGGCTACATCTAGTACTCTTGCAACAAAAGAGATTTATACACTAAATGTTATGAGTTGTAATTACAATATCTCACCATGAGACCTCTGTGTACCTTACACACTCACTAATACTTATGTCACTCTTGGAAAACATCCTTTCCAAGTGACTCTATCCCTTTTCTTATCACACCCTTGTGAAAGAAAGAATTGTGCAATGTCAATGAAGAATTTACAACAATGGTAGAATTGCATTTATAAGTTTGGAATGTAATATCACTTGCAATCCGATAACTCTTTGTATACTAAGCAATAATACTCTTTATAAGTTTTTAAAACTTTGAAACACTTTACTTCAAGCAACTCAGAAAATTTACTTTGAAAGTTTAAGAACAAGTTGCAAAAAATGCAGAAAAATATTTCAGAGAATTTTCATTATTATGTTTGAAAGTTTGTATAAGAGTTATTCTTGATTCAGAGTTTCAGTGCCTTTAAATAGGCTTTCCAACCAGCCATAACACCTCTTTGAAAGGTAGGAATTGATTGGAATGAAACCATTTCGTTTGGCATGAAAACCATTCATTTTGAAATCTGAAAACTGATGCAACAACTCTTAGTAATCGATAACAACCTTGAGTAATTGATTACTCAAATTCGCTGTCCAACTGGGCATTTAAAATTTAATTAGAATAATTGATTACAGCCTTGAGTAATCGATTACTCAACTTTGCTGAAACTGGGTAATATGTTACTCACATAATGTAATCGATTACCCTGCATAGTTTTTGTTGGGTAACTGGTTTTCTCACTTATGTAACATATTACTTAGTTATAGTAACCTGTTACACACTATTTTTGAAAATTGTTTTGTTTATACTTGTGTTTCAATTTTCTTAAAAAATATTTTGAGCATTACTAATATTGTATATTCGAGAGTATAGGATAGAAGTACCTATTTAGGCTTAGACTATTTTGTCTTGAAGCTTTGCCTTCTTTGTCTTCATAAGTATTCTTCTTTTTCTTATTTTTGGTGATGTTGATGTCTTCATCAAAATCGTGCCAAGGACAGGAACAAAGATCTTCTTCACATAGTGGTGTCAAAATATGACATCCGGACCTCCTAAACTACCTCAAAAGTTTGGAGTTATTTTGGGTATTGAAAAATCATGTACTTAATCAATTGTATGCTTCTTTGGATTAAGTACATCTAGTTTCTTAAGCCATATCGTTTAAAGTTAGGTCTTTGTGTGGAGTAATGTTGTGGTTATCCATGGATTAACATTACTCAAATAAATGTAACTGTGATAAACAATTAACGCTTAACTATAATCAATTAATAAAGCCCTCACTTGAGCGTCAGGCTCTCACTTGAGCAAGAAACCTCGAGCGAGTTGGGCGTGCTTTTGCCGCTTGAGCGACAGCTCTCACTTGGGTGAGAGGTCCTAGTAATTTTTGACTTGTTTTCGTCGCTTGAGCGTCAGGCTCTCGCTTGGGCGAGTAGCCTGAGTGAGTTGGACATGCTTTTGTCGCTTGAGCGACTGCTCTCACTTGGACGAGAGGTCCCAATAATTTTTGACTTGTTTTGTTGCTTGAGTGCCATTCTCTTGCTTGGGCGAGATGTCCCAGAAGTTTTATCTTGTAAATGTGATAATCGATTAAAGTTTAGGTATAATCGATTAATAGAACCCTTGCTTGAGCGGCAGCTCTCGCTAGGGTGAGAGGTCTCCAAGAAGGTTGGATATTTTTATCGCTTGAGTGCTAGCTCTCACTTTGGAGAGAGCCCAATATAACCTTTCTACCAAGGTTCATTTTTTCAAGTTCTAGTTTCTCAAACCCATTCTTCTTCAATAAAACTTATAAAACCCCTTCGTTGGGGATAATGTACTCCAAAGATGTAAACTTCATAAGAAAGATCAATCCTATTATACTTTTGAGAGTTTGAACAAGAATTTCATTATAACCAAAGTAATAAGTGCTAAAGAATTACATTGTTAAGGGCGAGAACGGAAAGGTTATGTTTTCCTACGCAGCGAGATTGTCTGACCGTAAGAGGCTTTACCATTGGGATGTCTAGGGTGATTGTTCGCAGTGGAGATGAGGTTTTCCTCTATTGATGATAAGATCAGGTACCACTAGAAGCATTCCCAATCGGAGATGTCTTAGGATGGGCCGATTGATATAAAAGAATGATTAAAAGATTTAATATGCTAACATCGGTTAGTGTGCATACTCATTGTGAATAATGAAGTAGTGGAGAGGAAAATTACAGGAGATGAACGAGCCCCGAGATGTTGAGAGGGTCGGTGATGGCGATGATGCGTTAGCAAAGCCTTGAGGGAGAGTCTAGTGAGACGAGTCCCCTATATTCCTGGATGAGGTATTATGTTGAATCAGACAGCTCTCACAGTGCAAATTAGATGATCTCTGATAACCCCTCTTTGCAATCAGGATCGACGAGAGGGATGCCCAAAACGTGTTTGATACGACACCATCCGGAAATGGATAGTTCTTTTGGAACATATCGATCATATATCCTTGCGAGGAATAAGTTGGTGTGTTCAAATCGGCTTGTTATGGGACATGTACTCTCAGTTATTTCCAAATAGTTTATTGGGAGGATATTGGCGTAAGGATGGATGAAATAAACATAGCATTCATACATTGAACTCGTGGATATTGATCCTCATAATCTGAGTTACAACATCATTCATCACTTGCATTTATGTTTGTGATAACATAGTATGTGTGTTATGTCTGAAAGTGAAATTTTATATAATTCCACATTGTCGATGAAAAATATTCATTAGATATCTTACTCCTTTTCCTTCTGCTTGTTTTTGGTACACGTTCTCGTTTAGATGGACCGATCGGCAAAGATTTGGAGCTACCATTTCTTGATGTCCCAGGAGGGGGCATGAAGGATTGATGAAAATGTTACATCTACTCACGCCCTTGTAACTTGGAGCTAGAGATGGTGTATGACGGCACCATGATGCCCTTCCCATCCCCATGCGGACTTAGAGACTTCCTTCACTTTTCCAGATCGGATGTCGTTACCTACTATATCATTTACCCAATCTATGACTCCATGCGGACCAACTACTGTAGGGCCATCGACGAGTCGAAGGAGTTGGATTGAAGTGATTTGTTCCCCACCATCTAGGAGAGCCGCTCAGCAGGCCATGCCAGAACCGCAGGCAGATGCGAGAACATGGATTAGGTCATTGAAATTTGGCCTAGGACGCAATGGAGAAGATGGAAGTTGAGGAGGAGGATTGTGTGGAGTTGATCTGCATAGAGGACTCCATCGAAGTGGTAGATATCTCCTTTGACTCTGAGATAGAGAAGGATCCGAGTGAGGATTCTAGTGCCCCCATTGACATTGAAGCTAGCCATTAGGAGCCATTTCCTTTTCTGTTTCGCTTTTTGGGATAGAGTATCTGTGTAGTGTACTTTCGTAGTGCTGAATAACTCAGCCTATTTTGTATAGTTTCAGTTTAGGCGATGATTAGATTTCGCCTTGTATTTTGTACTAGCATTTTACTTGACCAAGCAACACTTAGTTAAACGTATTGTAGGGTCAGATTTAATTATTAACAAAGAAGTATTCAGAAAAGTGTTGTGTCATTTCCAATTACCATTAGGTATGAATTATTTACTTTCCGCAGTTTATAAAAATGTGACGTTTTGAAAAGGGAATGGATTTAAGGAAAATAATTTGTGATTTATATATGTTACATAAAAGAAAGAAAATTTTACCCATTTTTCCAAGAGATTAATTACACTATTTTATGAAGTAATTTGTAGGGCGTTACAATAATAGTTGAAGTTTTGGTGCTTAATAATAAAGTCTATATGATCTCAGGTATTTATTGGAAATATAATATTGTAGAAAAGCTAAATTACCTAGATGAACTGCTAATTCTCTTTATCAATAGCATAGATTAATTAATCATGACTAATAAAATATAATAATATGTTTCAATTAAAATATTATTATAGAATTTAAATAGATTTTAATGATTATAAGATTCTAATAAATGTAAAAGATAAAACCTAATAAATTTAAAATTTAAAATCTATAAAAGATAAAGCATTATTTTAAATTAAAGTAAAACTATTTCCCATAATTGTTGTGATTCAAAAATTTAAAAATATAATTTTATTATATAATCGAAAGTATAATTAATTATTTATAATATTACTAATAATAGTGACAAACCCCATATTTACAAATGAATATTCTAGCCATACCACATTTAGGTGACTATGTGCCTTTATAGTTCTAGATTGATCAAACTATTTTTGCATATAGTAGGGTAATGAGGACGCCACCAAAATGATATTAAAAATTAAATATCTTGGGGTAAATTATGTTTCCTTTAACATCAATTACACCCTAATGATAGAAATAAGGAATATGCAAATTTGCTAAAGATAGATGGTTTTTAAGAATATTAAATCTTGTCTTATATGTTATCTTGTATTAATGAAAATATGCGATGTTAATTAAAAAATTTATTAAGACTTTTTATGATTGTTGTTTTTTACTTTATTATTATTAGACGGGACAATGTATAAGACAAAATTTAAGATAAGATATGAAGTTGGAGATTTAGACAAGCAATTATGGACACCTAAAATCAAACATAATGATTTGGAAAACATGGAACATGATATAGTGTAAATTGTTGCACAAAACTGATTTGTGCTTGGATGTTTTACTAGTGGAGATGGTAAGTGGTTATAGTTCAATTTTTTAAGGGAAAATCATGCATAACTGTAGTGAATATCACAACTCCAAAATGAGGTGTAACATATTGGTATTATTAATTCAAATGGCCCTTCTCTTAAAGAGGGTGCACTAGTTCTTTGTCTCATTTCTTTTTTTATATAAGACTCAAACTTGATATAATACCATTATACTAACAAGGCGTTGGTCTAATAGTGTAAGGCTCCACTAGATTCCCAAGACAATTATAAGGGTTCGATTCCTATGAGCAACACTTGTTGGGAGGGACAGTGACACACCCGAAAGAGATTAGTTCATTACTCATAGGATGAGAGGATACCCTTGGTAGTGTTTGTAGATCTGCATCCATGGGATGTAAAATTATTCCATGGGCTAAGTGAAAGAAACATATAAGTGAGCTTAACACCACATCTTGACCCAAAACCTTAAGGCATTAGGTATATGGGTCCATCCACTTTTGCATAATGTGTGACTTCTTCATTCACACTTGGACTACCAAACATCTCCCCCTCAAATGTGAGTTACACCTTTCAATATTGGATACATTAGAGCTCAACTCTCTATCTACTTGTATCGCCCTTGGCTTATCCTTTACTTAATGGAACACACCGCCTTGACCTCTCGTCAGGAAGACTTTTGACACAAGGATCCCTCACGGATCTACTGACACAAGGAATACACAAGCTAAGCTCATAGGTTCATTCGAGGAACTTAACTGTGTACTCCAAGATGGAAGGAGCTGCTAATATCTCATTTGACGGAGACATGTTCAAGTTGGCAGCTGACAACATTTTCTATTAGTGGCCCATGATGGAGGATCATTTATATTGCAAGGATATGCATGAGCCTATTTCTTGCAAAGACAAGCTAGAAGATAAGGGTGACATAGATTGTGAGCTTTCAAATTGAAAAGCTATTGAAATGATTCAAAAGTATATTGATAGAAGTTTATTTGAGCATGTGTCTACATACACAAATGCTTATGAGTTGTGGTCGAAATTTTAATCTATGATTCAAAAGAAAACTCCCATAAATAAAGCATCTCTTGTAAGATGGATGGTGAAACTCGACCACAGAGATGGTCAGGGTATGATAGAGTACTTGAATTCATTCAAGGGTCTTGTCAATCAATTGACAAAGATAGATATGAAGATAGAAGATGAGTTTCAAGCACTTGTGCTATTGAGTTTGTTACCTGAAAGTTGGGATACATTGGTGCTCACGCCCAACAACTCAGTCCCTAATGGGAAGGTGCCAATAGACACTGTTTCAAAAAGTCTATTTGAAGGTTAACATGCGTGTTCATAACATGCACAACATAAAATTATGGATTTATTTGTGTTACAATATGCATATTAGGTAACAATGAGGCAAACAAACTTTTATATAAAATGAAAGTACAAAGTCTCAACATAGCACTTAGCTTGCCTATGTTTTGATGAAGACAAAGGAATTAGTGAAAGCTTAAAGATAACTCAACATGCCAAAGATTCAAGATCTTCATATCTAAACTAGAGTCTTAGATATATGTCTTAGTTATTGAGTCTAGGTTAGGTAAACTTAGAAGCAAATCTCACAATTTCTAAAAACTATCATATCATTTACATGAGACATGCCATCTAGCTTATTATATGTCCATGTTAATCATACATGTTATTTGTACATTTTAGGCATAACATAGTGATAAAACATGTATAGTTGATAAGTATAACATATAGGTAGTTTACCATTTAATATCTTAACGGAAAATATGTTAGTTAATCACTTAAGTAAGCTCAAAAAGGCCCTTTATGGCTGAAACAAGCTCCTAAAGCTTGGTATGATAGGTTGAGCTCTTTCCTCTTAGAAAAAGGGTTTGTGATGGGTATGGTTGATACTACACTCTTTATTCGTAGATTACATAATCATGTGCTACTAGTTCAAATATATATTCATGATATAATCTTCAGATCTACTAATGACATTCTTTGTAAATAGTTTTCTAAGATGATGCAGGGTGAATTTGAAATGTCGATGATGGATGAGCTGACCTTCAATCTTGGAATTCAAATCAAACAAATGGAAAGTGGCATCTTCATTCATCAATCAAAATATTGCAAGGAGTTACTGAAGAAGTTCGACATGGAAAAGTGTAAAGAGGTTTCATCACCTATGGTGCCCGCATGCTATCTAGATAAAGATGAAATGGGAAAAAGAATCGAGGTAACCAAGTATCGTGGGATTATCGGCTCATTACTGTATTTAACTGCGAGTCGCCCCGATATTATGTTTAGTGTTTGTATGTGTGCTAGATTTCAAGCTTTGCCTAAAGATTCACATTGACGATTTCTCTAGATTCACATGAACATTATTTCTATCGTCCAAGAGCGATGCTTTCAAGTCTTGCAAAAACCTTGCCAAGAAAATCCAAAATCGGTTTAATCATAAGATAGTACATATTCGATCCGATCATGGTGGCGAATTTGAAAACCATCAATTTGATAAATTTTGTGATAAATATGGTATTATGCATCAATTCTCAACCCCTCGTACCCCTCAACAAAATGGAGGTGTTGAGAGGAAGAATCGAGTCTTAGAGGAGCTTGCTAGAACCATGCCAAACGAAAGCAAGGTTCCTAAATATTTTTGGGCTGATGTAGTGCATACACTGATGCAGTGCATACAGCTTGCTATGTGATTAATCGTATACTCTTGAGGCCTACTTTTTCAAAAACTCCTTATGAACTTTCAAAAGGCCGAAAACCTAATATTTCTCATTTTCATGCTTTTGGGTGTAAATGCTTTATATTAAATAATGGAAAAAAAAGCTTTGAGTAATTTTGATTCAAAAGCTGATGAAGGTATATTTTTGGAGTATTCATTACATAGTAAAGCTTATCGAGTCTTTAATAAATATTCAATGCAAGTAGAAGAGTCTGTGCATGTCAATTTTGACGAATCCTCTCCAAAAGAGACGATGAATGTATTTTCAGATGATGTTGCATATGCTTTGGAAGAAGCATTATCTAAGGACATGTACCAAGACAAAGAAGCAGAAGCAGAGCAAATTTTCCAAGATGAGCATCGGGACTTGCCAATCGTGTGGAAGACCAAGAAGGATCATTCACTCGACAAAATGATAGGTGATATAACTACAGGGGTGGTAACCCGTAGCTCTTTACGAAACTTTTGAAACTTCGTTGCCTTTGTAACTCAAATCGAGCCTAAGACCATCGATAAGGCCATTGAGGATGCGCATTAGGGTATAGTTATACAAGAAGCGCTAAACCAGTTCGAGCGTAATAATGTATGGGACTTGGTCCCTAAGCCTAAAGAGCATCCATTGATTGGTACTAGATGGGTCTTTCGTAATAAATTAGATGAATGTGGCTTGGTAATAAGAAATAAAGCTCGTGTAGTCGCCAAAGGCTACAAGTAGGAGGAGGGCATCGATTATGATGAGACCTAAGCTCATGTAGCCAGATTAGAGACCATTAGGATGCTTTTATACTTTGCATCAATTATGAACTTCAAGCTCTTTCAAATGGATGTCAAGAGCGCCTTCTTGAATGGCTACATTGAAGAGGAGGTATATGTAGATCAACCTCCCGGCTTTGAAAATTTTAAATATCTGAACCATGTATATAAACTCAAAAAGGCCCTTTATGGCCTGAAACAAGATCCTAGAGCTTGGTACGATAGGTTGAGCTCTTTCCACTTGGAAAAAGGGTTCGTGAGGCGTATGGCTGATACTACCCGCTTTATTCGTAGATTACATAATCATGTGCTACTAGTTGAAATATATATTCATGATATAATCTTCGGATCTACTAATGACATTCTTTGTAAAGAATTTTCTAAGATGATGCAGGGTGAATTTGAGATGTCGATGATGGATGAGTTGACCTTCTTTCTTGGAATTCAAATCAAACAAATGGAAAGTGGCATCTTCATTCATCAATCAAAATATTGCAAGGAGTTACTGAAGAAGTCCGACATGGAAAAGTGTAAAGAGACTTCGTCACATTTGGAGCCTGCATGCTATCTAGATAAAGATGAAAAGGGAAAAGAAATCGAGGTAACCAAGTAACGTGGGATTATCGGCTCATTATTGTATTTAACTGTGAGTCGCCCTAATATTATGTTTAGTGTTGGTATGTGTGCTAGATTTCAAGCTTTGCCTAAAGATTCACATTATACTTCTGTAAAACGCATCATGAGATATTTAAAAGGAACAACGAATATGGGATTATGGTATCCTAGGGATGCCTCATTTTCCTTGGTAGGATATTCCAATTCCAATTTTGGAGGATGTAAGATGGATCGGAAGAGCACTAGTGGGACTTGTCACTTATTAGGCAGTTCCTTAGTTGCATGACACAACAAAAAGCAAGCGTATGTTGTTTTGTCCACCGCCGAAGCGGAATACATTGCTGCAGGTGTGTGTTGCACTCAAATCCTTCGGATGAAGCAGCAACTTAAGGACTTTGGACTTAACCTAGAAAAGATTCCTATAAAATGTGATAATGCAAGTGCCATAAACCTATCCAAGAATCTCGTTATGCATTCTAGAACCAAGCATATTAAAATTAGACATCATTTCTCACGTGACCATGTACAAAAAGGCGATTGTGTGCTTGAATTTGTTGAAACTACTAAGAAATTGGCAGATATTTTCACCAAGCCTCTCTCACGAGATACTTTCTATGTTCTTCGAAGAGAACTAGGAATCTTCGAAGAGAACTTGGAATTCTTGATGAAAATTATCTTGATTAAAATCGTCTAGAAATGTTATTATATGCTTCGCATGATTAATTTGTTGAGTAAAAATTGGTTAATAATTGTTAAAAATCTATGCATGTTTTTAAAACCCAAAAGCCTCTTGATTCTTTAAATCTGATGTCAGTTAATTGATTAACTATATTTCTTACCGATTAAAATGAGTTCCAGTAGCAAACATTTCATTTTTCACTGAATTTAATCGATTAAGATTCATTTTAATCGATTACCTGGGCTCATTTTTTTGAAAACCGGGAATTTTAACACAACTTAATCGATTAAATGCAGCTCTTAATCGATTAATGGCAGCAGATAAATTACAATTAGTAGCGTTTTTGCCATTTTTTCAAACCCTCTCTTCCCCCTTTTCTCTGAAAATCTCAAAAGCAAACAGCAAACTCGAAATCTTAGCTAAATAGAAGAATTAAACCTCACCTTTACCCATTTTTCACCTCAATTCATCCAATTTGTTTCTCAAATTTCCCAAGAAACCCCATGCCCAATTCCAAACCCTAAGCTTTAGGTTCCCTCCCTTATCCTTCTTCTCCTCTCATTACTCACGGTTTCAATCAACAATGGAAAGAGGACATTCGAAGAGGTTCAAGACAACTGCTCAACACACTCGTAGGCCTCCTACTGTTTCATCTTCAAATCCAAATGTGAGGCACGACCGTGGAGATTCCTACTACTCACTCATACTTCAGTAGACCCGGTTGTCCAAGTTTCAGGGAAGGAAATCCACCTACATAAGGTATGTTGATCTTACCTAGATGGCATAACAGAATTTTGAGTTTCCGTAAGGTATGCAAGTTCAGGGAGCTGTAATGTTTTTAGAATTAATGGGTACTTTGTACACCACTTTGATTAGAGAATTTTACGCTAACTTCCGTTATAAGGATGGTAGATATTGGTCTATGATTTCAGGAAATCTATTTGAGATGGATAGTGATATTTTTATGAATGTGGGTGGCTTATCCACTACTGGTGTTAGCCTAGGTGATTGTGAATGGCTTAAGCATTTCGATGATGCTGAGGTATATAAATCATGTCTGAGAGGTCCCCATCTGTATGTCCAGGGAGAACTGACTAAAGTTGGTTCATTATCGGTATAGAATAGATTGCTTCACTATTTAATTGCATATATTTTAGTTCAGAGAAACACTAATCATGCACAACCAACTGTTAATGATATGAAATTTATGTATGCCGTGAAGGAGAATATAATGGTTAATTGGCCTGAGGAAATCCTGAAGGTCATATATAATGTCTCTATATTGCAATCCAAGTTGATGCCCTACAGTATCTTCATATCGAGAATTATTGACTACATGCATATTGACATATTTAACACCATCGTCACAGAGATTTTTGATAAAGATCACCTTGTTGGTGAAAGCCTTATCCACAAGATGGGTATCTAAAAGTATCGAAGTACTTGGGAATACCAGGATAATTACACTATCGTGGAATTGGAGCTATTTGATGATGAGGATCAGGCTAGTACAGATCAGCCTAATGCATAAACTCAGGGGGAGCCATGTGGAACTGCACCGCAGGAACCATCCTTTGAATTAGCTCAGTTGGATGCCATGGAGCAAAGGCTGAACAACATAATGGACTTACATTTTCAGTCTTTAAAGGACTCCTATCACACTATTTTGGAACAATTTGAGGAGCGTCAGGTTGCCTACATTAATAACCACTATAAGGCTATGAGGAGCTTTGTCCAAATCACTGTTGAGACACAGAATGAGAGGTTTTGTGCAAAATTTGAGAAGCTGAGATTCCTCATCTGGGGTGATAGTAGTATGACCGTACCTGATGACAGAGATCATCCTCCACAATCCTGGATTAGAAGTCCGTAGACGGCCTTAGGTTTAGTCCATCTATATGGCTAATTTTCAGAATTTTATGATGCTTTGTAATTTTGAGACATATTTTCTCTATGCTTTTTGGGTTATAACTCTAACTATCTACTTTTGTTGCACTATTATGACTTGATATGCATGTCATTTGAACTTAAATCGTTACTATTTTGGTTTTAATTTGCTTACATAACATTCCTATCTAAGTCAAATATAGCATGATTACATGTTTAATGGTTCTTGATCATGTTTGGTTATATATATCTCTTATGCTTGATTGAGCCTACTGTTTGAATGCTATAACATAAATGCTTGATCATTCCATGCTTGATTAGTTCATGTATAACCTTTCATGCCATTAAATTTGTCACATTGTTGTATTTTGTGGTTTTAATCGATTAAGCTACTATCTTAATCGATTAAATATTGATAAATGTGTGCACATGTTCAAGTTTTTCATCAACTGGTTAATTAATTACATTCCCAATATTAATTGATTAATTACAGTTTGAGTTCACTTCATATATCTTCTTTCTTTTGACCAAAATTTCATTCAGTTTATCTTTTTGAAAATGTCAAAAGGGGGAGAAAAGTTGTTTTGTTGTTTGATGTGTGCAGGTTGTAAAATAAGTTCAACTTACTTGCCTAGCTATGCGCTTTAACTTTGAAATCAACAACCATGCATTCTGTGACCATCTTCAACCTATGCATCAAAACAAAATTTGGTGTTGAGTTTGTCATCATCAAAAAGGGGGAGATTGAAAGTGCAAAGTCTCAAGATAGCACTTAGCTTGTCTATGTTTTGATGAAGACAAAGGAATTAGTGAAAGCTTAAAGATAACTCAACAAATAAACATGCCAAAGATTCAAGAGCTTCATGTCTAAACTAGAGTCTTAGATATGTGTCTTAGTTATTGAGTCTAGGTTAGGTAAACCTAGATGCAAATCTCACAAGTTCTAAAAACTATCATATCATTTACATGAGACATGCCATCCAGCTTATTATATTCATGCATTAATCATACATGTTATTTGTGCATCTTAGGCATAACATAATGATAAAACATATATAGTTGATAAGCATAACATATAGGTAGTTTACCAATTAATATCTTAACTGAAAATATGTCAGTTAATCGATTAAGTAAGGCTTTAATCAATTAACGTGAAAATAATTTTAATCAGTTTCAACAAATAACTGAAAAACAAAATTCAGTTATTCTAAACAGCCTGTTAATAGATTAACATGGCAAATAATTGATTAACTGGGCACAAAACATCTTTTCTACATAAACTGTGTTTTTACACCATGCTTCATACATTAATTCGTTCATTTTTAGAATTGTTAAGTTGCATATTTTCGTGTTCTTTGTATGTAATATAGGCAGAGAGAATCACATGTGAGATTAGTGAGAGATAGTATCATGTTTAGGGATTAAAATGACATCCATTGCATGTGATTAAATGTGTTCATCATTCTATCTTTCTTGCATGATTCTTTCAATTCTTTTAGAGATTTCTTAGGGTAGAAATTACATGTTCTTCATGATTCTGATCTTATACATATTCATAATAATTTGTGAGATTTGCATAAGGTTTATAACTTGTTCTTAATTGCAATATTTGATTTATTTTGTGCTTAACATTACTTTGTTTTTGTTCTCATTTATGTAAAAAGGAAAGTCGCCTCTTAGTGTCGTACCACCAATGAGATAGAGAGAGTCTTCACCAAGACTTGGCGATCTTGAGTTTAGAACATACTCTTGGTTGGGGTTGGATCGTAGGAAAGGTTTTCTTAGGCGATTGGGTAAGGTCAAACCAAGGTAGAGGTTCTGGGAATTCAAGAAGGTAGCGTTCAAGGTCTTGTAATTGGAAGTGTGTATGTAAGATACATTGACTTCAAATTTTAGTGAAGAAAATATCCCAGATCAGAAGGGAGGACTAGATGTAATTTTGCAGTGAACCAAAAAACGAACTAGTATAAAAACCTTGTTGCAGGGTGTTTCTTACCCTTATATCTTTATTGTTTTAAAGTGTTTTTAATTGCCTATTGTAGCTGATATTTTGAATACAGTAACTCTGCCATATAAAGATCATTTTTGTTCAAATATATAAGCTATATCATTCTGTATAATCTGTAAGTGACTGTGTAATTGAGCCATTCAACAACTGTTAATTATGTGGGACTTAATTGATAAAGGCAGTCTTTAATCGATTAACTAGGTGATTTTCCAGAATAGGGCTTTGGTGCAAATAGTGGTAAGTGGTAACCGCGTCACCTATTTAACCCCCTTTTAGGTGTATTCTGTCATTGATACCTAATAAGTGGTATCAGAGCTAGTACGTCGTGCTAGCTCAACCGTATACACATGATTCTTAAGGGAAATTAAATGGGTTCCACCAACCCCTTTGGTGGTGATGGCGCATCCATTAACCGCCCTCCCGTATTCAATGGCGAAGGATATGCATACTGGAAAGTTTGCATAAAAATGTTTATAGAGGCCATCGACTCGTATATTTGGGAATCCATAGTCAATGGGCCCTTAGTGGACGATGAACCGAAAGATAAACCGAAAATTCTATGGACCGATGATGAACGCAAAAAAGTTCAATACAACTTGTGTACCAAAAAACATCATCACATTGGCCCTATTCTATGATGAGTTCTTTCGGGTTTTGCAGTGCCAAAGAAATATGGGACACTTTACAAGTGACTCACGAAAGCACTAGCGAAGTCAAGCGTGCCAGGCTGAATGCCCTAACACATGAATGTGAGTTATTTTGTATGTTACCAAATGAATTTATCGGTGACATGCAAAAATGATTCACTCATATAGTTAACCATTTAGTTGCCTTGGATAAACGGTTTAACAAAGGAGAGATTACTAATAAAGTTTTACGTTGTCTTGACAGGAGATGGCAACCAAAAGTAACAGTTATCATGGAATCTAAGGATTTTGACTCCATGCCTTTGGCGACATTGTTTAGAAAACGCCAAGAGTGTGAAATGGAGCTTGGACACCTGACTATGCACGAAGAATCAAATCTCAAAAATAAAAGTATATATCTCAAGGAAACAATGTCTCAATCTACTTAAGAGAGAGAAGAAGACGAGTCTGATTCAGATGTGGATGAAGAAACATTGAGCCTTCTCGTACGCAAATTTGGGAAATTCCTAAAGAAAGGAGGCTTCAAACGTTTCAAGAAGAAAGAAGCGCGCGAGTCGACCAAGAAAGGCAAGAGTAAAGAGTGCTTCACTTGCCATGAATGTGGTAAGCCAGGACATATGAGGTTTCAATGTCCCACTTACCTCAAGAAGGTTAATTCAGATAAGAGCACTCCTTGGGACTTCAAGTCAAATAAAACCTATATAGTATGGGATGTACCAGAGGAGGACACGACATCTAGCACCTCAGATGAAGAGGAGACAGGCAAGCTATGCTTAATGACCAGAGCAGATGATGCTTGAATTCGAAAGAGGTAAACAACGAGGTATATTCTGAAACCTCATCTACTTCATCTGATGATTCTCCTCCTTATGAGGATTGGTATAATGCGTATGTCGAATTGCATGATGAACTAAAGAAATTAGCTAGGATTAATTCTGATAAAAAAAGAGTAATCCTTTTGAATGAACAAAAAATAATTTCATTACAAAAAGAATTAGATGAACTAAAATTGGAAAATGAAACATTGGATCTGATCTATTCTTGTAATGCATGAAATTGCTCTAATGATAATTTATGTCAATCAACTGTCTGTGATTCTTGTGATGATTTGAAAAACGGAAATTTGAGATTCAATGAAAAACTTGCGAAACTCACAGAGAGTCAAAACATGTTAGACACTATGCTTAGAAAAACAAGAAATATTGGTGACCTTATCGGGCTAGGATATATTCCCCCTACACGTAGGAGAATACCATATAAGAGACCTATTAATCAGCCAAATAAGAAATTTTTTAATAAAAAGGTTCCTACATGCTTTTGTTGTGGCACACATGGTCACACTTCCTACTTTTGTTATATTAGAAAATATGGTATACCTAGTGGCGTGTATGTATGGATGAAAAGGGAGATGACTCCCTAGTTACTAACAGAAAAGGAGCCAACATAACTTGGTTACCTGAAAAAGGCAAGTGATCTATGTTTTGCGGTATGTCTACGAGCACATGGACAACATTGGTATCTTGATAGTGGATTCTCGAGACATATGACGGGAGATAGATCATAATTCCTAGATCTATCCTTGCAACAAAAAGGGTTTGTCACGTATGGAGACAACAACAACGGCAAGATACTTGGCACCGGAACGATTGGGCCAAGTATCTCAAATCGAGTCTAAGACCATCGATGAGGCCATTGAGGATGTGCACTAGGGTATAGCTATGCAAGAAGAGCTAAACCAGTTCGACCGTAATAATGTATAAGACTTGGTCTCTAAGCCTAAAGAGCCTCCAGTGATTGGTACTAGATGGATCTTTCGTAATAAATTAGATGAATCTGGCTTGACAATCAGAAATAAAGCTCGCGTAGTGGCCAAAGGCTACAACTAGGAGGAGGGCATCGATTATGATGAGACCTTAGCTCATGTAGCCAGATTGGAGGCCATTAGGATGCTTTTATACTTTGCATCAATTATGAACTTCAAGCTCTTTCAAATGGATATCAAGAGCGCCTTCTTGAATGGCTACATTCATGAAGAGGTATATGTAGATCAACCTCCCAGCTTTGAAAATTTTAAATATCTGAACCATGTATATAAGCTCAAAAAGGCCCTTTATGGCCTGAAACAAGATCCCAGAGCTTGATATGATAGGTTGAGCTTTTTCCTCTTGGAAAAAGGGTTTGTGAGGGGTATGGCTGATACTACCCTCTTTATTCGTAGATTACTTAATCATGTGCTACTAGTTCAAATATATATTCATAATACAATCTTCGGATCTACTAATGACAGACTTTGTAAAGAATTTTCTAAGATGATGCAGGGTGAATTTGAGATGTCAATGATGGGTGAGTTGACCTTCTTTCTTGGAATTGAAATCAAACAAATGGAAAGTGGCATCTTCATTCATCAATCAAAATATTGCAAGGAGTTACTGAAGAAGTTCGACATGGAAAAGTGTAAAGAGGTTTTATCACCTATGGCGCTCGCATGCTATCTAGATAAAGATGAAAAGGGAAAAGAAATCAAGGTAACCAAGTATCGTGGGATTATCGGCTCATTATTGTATTTAACTGCGAGTCGCCCTGATATTATGTTTAGTGTTTGTATGTGTGCTAGATTTCAAACTTTGCCTAAAGATTGACATTATACTTCTGTAAAACGCGTCATGAGATATTTAAAAGGAACAACGAATATGGGATTATGGTATCCTAGGGATGCCTCATTATCCGTAGTAGGGTATTCCAATTCCGATTTTGGAGGATGTAAGTTGGATCGGAAGAGCACTAGTGGGACTTGTCACTTATTAGGCAGTTCCTTAGTTGCATGACACAACAAAAAGCAAGCGTGTGTTATTTTGTCCACCGCCGAAGCGGAATACATTATCGCTAGTGTGTGTTGCGCTCAAATCCTTTGGATAAAGCAGCAAATTAAGGACTTCGGACTTAACCTAGAAATATTCCTATAGAATGTGATAATATAAGTGTCATAAACCTATCCAAGAATCTCGTTTTACATTCTATAACCAAGCATATTGAAATTAAACATAATTTCTCACGTGACCATGTACAAAAAGGCAATTGTGTGCTTAAATTTCTCACGTGACCATGTACAAAAAGGCGGTTGTGTGCTTGAATTTGTTACATGTTCTTCATGATTCTGATCTTATACATATTCATAATAATTTATGAGATTTGCATAGGGTTTATAACTTGTTCTTAATTGCAATATTTGAGTTATTTTGTGCTTAACATTACTTTGTTTTTGTTGTCATTTTTGTAACAAGGAATGTCGCCTCTTAGTGACGTACCACCAACGAGATACAGAGAGTCTTCACCAAGACTTGGAGGTCTTGAGTTTAGAACATACTCTTGGTTGGGGCTAGATCGTAGGAAAGGTTTTCTTAGGCGATTGGGTAAGGTCTAACCAAAATAGAGGTTCTGGGAATTCAAGAAGGTAGCGTTCAAGGTCTTGTAATTGGAAGTTTGTATGTAAGATACAATGGCTTTAATTTTTAGTGAAGAAAATCTCTTAGATTAGAAGGGAGGACTGGATGTAATTTTGTAGTGGACCAAAAGACGAACCAGTATAAAAACCTTGTTGCAGGGTGTTTCTTACCCTTATATCTTTACTGTTTTAAAGTGTTTTTAATTGCCTATTGTAGCTGATATTTTGAATACAGTAACTCTGCCATATAAAGATCATTTTTGTTCAAATATATCAGCTATATCATTTCTGTATAATTTGTAAGTGGTTGTATAATTGAGCCATTCAACAACTGTTAATTTTGTGCGACTTATTCGATTAAGGCAGTCTTTAATCGATTAACTGGCTGATTTTTCAGAATAGGGCTTTGGTGCAAATAGCGGTAAATGAGAACCGTGTCACCTATTCAACCCCCTGTTAGATGGATTTTGTCATTGATACCTAACATAAAATACCCAAGTAGACTGTGATGGCTTCAAAAAAATTTCTCATTCAAAAGTATGAGGGTCCTACATGTGTATCCATAATGAAACTGATCCTTGTTGTATCAACACTTGATCCATGGAACCAAGAAGCCAACATAAATTAATATTCTAATGTTTCAAACCAAAACAAAGAAAAAAGATTGAATTTTGCTTCCCTAAATCAAGTATATTCGTTGGCTTTTCTTTTGTTATTATATAAGATAAGACAAAAGAATCACTTCAATCTTTCAGTTGTCATCTTTCAGCAACCACCCCCACAACTTGCACCACATGCACTTGGGTTTGTCTTTATTTATTTTGTTTTTGTTTTCAAATGTTTAAATTAACACTAAACTTATTATATTTATTAATTTAAACAAATCATTGAAATGTATTAATTAAGTCTCACATAATTATATTATCCATTAGTCGATAATATTATTTATAATTTTTGTGCTAGCAAAAATATAATAATATTCTACTGAAAATATATAAAATTAAACTACTTAATTTAATCAATAATATTTTCTCATGCTACAAAAATAAGAATACTTGTTAGTGTGTGATCATGTGTGTTGGTTGATATCACATACCCTATTAATCATCTTATTAAAAGTCATCTTGTAGTCAGATCGTCTCTTAAAATTAAATAATTAACATGCTCTTTTAAAAATGTATTTTATACAAAATAGTTTTAAGAACAATAAAATAATTTTGTTCATCACATTTCATCACATGAAACTTATGATTAATATATATATATATTCTTGAATTTGTAATTGTGATGCATAAATATAATTTATATATTAGTACATTAATTAATTATCATTAATTAATAACTATTAAATTATATATTACAAACCAATAATATATTGTAAACATTTTTTCATATGTTTCTAACTTATATAACCAACTCACAAGATGTTTGATACTTTTAATGTTTATGTCATCCAATAAATACATTGTACTCATATATTTGGAAGGAAAACTCAAACGATTAATATAATAATAATATAACACCACATTCACATACATTATATATTAACAACAACATATACTTATCTCTACACCCTTATAGATGCAATATTTAAAATATTAATAACATGACTACTTATTTATTTGCACAATACAAACTTTTAAATAAGATTGTTTAGTTTTTCATAAAACTCTACACAATCCAACACATTCAATAAACCACCATGTCAAGGCATTCACAATGCAACAATTAAAGTCATTAATGTTTAATAAATTATAAAAACAATAACATTAAGTCATTGTTCACATTTATAAACATCATACGTTTTTTAAATAGTCATACTGTGATGAATTGCACCAACTTTTGATTGTGTTTGAATTAAAAATATTTACTCACATTCTTAATATGAATGTCCTACATGTGTATCCACACTAAAATTGACCTTTCTTATTTCAATACTTGATCCATGGAATCAAGAAGTCAACTTAAATTAATATTCTAATGTTTCAAACCAAAACAAAGAAAAAAGATTGAATTTCGCTTCTATATATCAAGTATATACATGGCTTTTCTTTAAAACATAAAGACCACTTCAATATTTTTGTTGCTATCTTATAGCAACCACCCCCATAACTTGCACCACTTGCATATTTGGGTTTATCTTTATTTATTTTGTTTTTGTTTTCAAATGTTTAAATTAGCATTAATCATATTAGTTTTATTAATTTAAACAAACCATTGAAATGTAGATAATTAAGTCTCACTTAATTATATTATAGATGAGTCAATGATATTATTTATATATATATATATATATATGTATTCTAAAATTTATAATCGTGATACATAAATCTATTTATATATTAGCACATTAATTAATCATCATTAGTTAATAACTATTAAATTATATATTACAAATCAATAATATATTGTAAATATTTTTTCATATGTTTCTAACTTATATAACCAACTTACGACAAGTTTGATACTCTTAATGTTTATGTCATCCAATAAATGCATTGTACTCATATATTCACAAGAAGAACTCAAACAATTAATATGATAACAATATAACACCACATACATTATATATCAATAACAACACATATTGATCTCTACATTCTTGTAAATGCAATATTTAAAATATTAATAACATGACTACTTATTTATTTGCACGATACAAACTTTTAAATAAGATTGTTTAGTTTTTTATATCTACACAATTTAACACATTCAATAAACTATCGTGCCAAGGCAGTGCAGCAATTGAAGTCATTAATATTTAATGAATTACAAAAAACAATAACTTTAAGTCGTCACTCACATTTATAAACATCATAAGTTTTTCTAGTAGTCGACGTGTATGAATTGCACCAACTTTTGATTGTATTTGAATTAAAAATAATTACTCACATTCTTAATATGAATGTCCTACAAGTTTATTCACACTAAGACTGATCTTTGTTGTTTCAACACTTGATCTATGGAACCAAGAAGCCAACATAAATTAATAGTCTAATGTTTCAAACCAAAACAAAGAGAAAAGATTGAATTTTGCTTAAGTATATCAAGTATATACGTTGGCTTTTCTTTTGTTATTATCTATACTATATATCTATATCTATACTATATGTAAAGGGAAAACATAAAATAACTACTCATGTAGTATTTTATGTTTCCCTAAGTTATCTTTTATAACTTCTAATTTCATGTTTATCTATACTAATACTAATAAACATGAAATAATTACCCATAGAGTATTTTATGTTTCCTTATTTTAACTTTTATAACTTATAATTTCATGTTTATAAAAAAAATTATAATCTATCTATTTATATATAGTTCTATCCATACTACTTAATAAAGGGAAAACATAAAATAACTACTCATGAAGTATTTTATGTTTTCTTAGTAAATCTTTTATAACTCCTAATTTTATGTTGATCTATACTACTTAATAAAGGGAAAACCATGGTTATGGCTGTGGAGGAAGAAGAAATTTCATAGTACAAGATAAAGGAGAATTATGCATTGCCTTTTATTGATTGAATACAAAACCATTTATACAAGATGTTAAAAGAGGAAAGGAGAAAAACTGTTAAAACAGAATTAACTACCTTGAACCCCAAAGGAGAAAAATAGAAATAAAGAGAAAAGACAAAAGAGACCTTACAAGAATTATTATATTCCTAAACTACCCTTATCTTAGAAAAATAGAGTGCAGAAAGAAAAAGGAATAACAAGGAAATTGATGGCCATTGATAATTGAAGGAGATGAATCTAACAGCCCCTCAAGTTGGGTGGTGGAGGTCAAGAAGGCCCAACTTGGCAACGAATTGCTGAAAAGCACGAACTGGCGTAGGCTTTGTAAAAGAATATGCTAATTGAGCAAAGGATGGAACAGGAAGAAGATGAACAAGTTTACTTTGAATTTTCTCCCTGACTATATGGCAATCAATCTCTATGTGCTTTGTTCGTTCATAAAATACTAGATTATGAGCTAATATATGGCAGATTTGTTGTCACAATATACAGGAATAGGAGAAGTGACAGGAACATGAAGATCAGTTAGCAAGTATTTTAACCATTGTAGTTCATAAACTAAGCTTAGCAAGGCACGATATTCAGCTTCGGTTGAAGATCTGCTCACTTTATTTTGCTTATTTGTCTTCCAAGAAATCAGAGTAGGGCCCATAAAAATGCAAAAACTTGTGATATATTTTCGTGAGTCTAGGCAACAAGCCAAATCAGAATAAGAGAAAGCAGAAAAATGCATAGGTGAGTTAGAGGAGAAGAAAAGTCCCTGGGTAGGTGAGCTCTTGAGGTAATGTAAGACCCTTAAGGCAGCTTTGTGATGAGAGTCCAGAGGATTGGTCATGAAGAGACTTAGTTGTTGGACTGCATGCTAATATCTGGTCTGGAAATGGTTAGATAGAGTAGTCTACCAACCAATCTTCTGTAGGAGGCAACATCTTGTAGCGGAGTGCCTTTGTGAAGTTGCAACTTGACAGCAGGATCAAAGGGAGTAGCACTAGGCTTTGTAGCTAAAGAACCTGTATCTTCAAATAATGACATAGCATATTTTCTTTGGTTCATGTGTATGCCAGTTTTGGATCTAGCTATTTCTAGTCCAAGGAAATATCTAAGATTGCCCAAATTTTTTATTTTAAAGGATTTGTCCAAAACAGATTTGATATAGTTAATTTCAATCATGTTATTACCAGTTAAAACCATGTCATCCACATATACGAGAATTGCAGTAAAGGAAGTTGAAGTTTTATTAGTAAACAATGCTTGGTCAACAATAGAGTGAATGTAACCTAATGAAACTAGTTTGGAGGATAGGATAGTACGCCACTCACGACTAGCTTGTTTGAGGCCATACAAGGACTTGTGTAGCTTGCAAACAAGGCTTGAATCATGGCTTATAAGGCCAGGAGGTGGTGACATGTAAACCTCCTCATGTAATTCACCATGAAGGAAGGCATTATTTACATCAAGTTGTTCTAAAAACCAAGAATTGCAGGCTGCTAAAGCAAGCACAAGACAAACAGTAGTGATTTTCACTACAGGGGAAAATGTTTCAAAGAAATCAACCCCTTCTGGTTGGTTGTAGCCTTTGGCAATAAGTCTTGCTTTGTATCTTTCTAATAGGCCATCAACTTTGTATTTGATTTTGTATACCCATTTGCAACCAATAGGGGTTTTGTCTATGGGTAGAGGCATTAATGTCCAAGTATTATTGGCCTTGAGAGCCTTTAACTTATCTTGCATAGCAGTCTGCCAATGAGTGTGTTTAGAGGCTTTTTTATAGGTAGAAGGTTCTTTGATGGAGGTGATGGAGAGACAAAAGTGTTTATATGTGGTGGAACAGTTGTCATAGGTGATCACGGATGACAGAGGATATAAGGTTTTAGATGGGGAAGTTGTGTAGTTTGTTGTAGTGTTTGCTAGGTGGCAATGGTAATCTCTAAGGTGGATCGTGGGCCTCTGATTCTAGAGGAATGTCTTTGGTTGGGTTGAATGATAGGGTCATGTGGTGGTGGTGGATTGGGTGTACTTGTGGTAGGAATTATGTTAGGGTCAGGGTCATCTAGTATAGCTGGAGGATTATGTGTAAGTTTGCAGGGTGTGTTGTTTGGTTGAATGGTCTGACTGGAATTGTTGAAGGGGAAAGTATTTTCATAGAAGTGAACATTCCTTGATATGAAAATAGAATTGGATTTAAGATCATATAAGATGTAGCCTTTGGTGCCATCTTTGTATCCACGGAAAACAGATTTTCTAGATTTTGGACAAAATTTGGTTCTATGGGACATGATGGTAGTAGCATAGGTCAGACAACCAAAGACCTTTAATTGGTCATATGAATGAGGTTTATTGTATAGGATTTGATAAGGGGATTGGTTTTGTAGGAGAGGTGTTGGGAGCCTATTAATGATGTGAGTGGCATGTTGGATGGAGAAGTTCCATAGCTTTTGAGGTAAAGAAGATTGAAAAAATAAGGCCCTAGCCACATTGAGAAGGTGTTGGTGTTTTCTTTCCACCACTCCATTCTGTTGTGGTGTCTCAATGCAGCTTGTTTGATGGAGCATGCCTTTGGATGCAAAGAATTCCTTCATATGAAATTCAATTCCATTATCAGTTCTGATGGATTTCAGTTTGGTTTCAAACTGAGTTTCAACAAAAGCAAGGAAGTTTACTAAATGTTGTCTTGTTTCACTCTTTTGTTTCATCGTGATAATCCAAGTAAACCTACTGAAATCATCAACCAATGTGAGAAAAAATCTATGACCAAAAATAGTAGGAATAGAGTAGGGTCCCCATATATCAGCATGCAATAATTGAAAACATTTATTAGTATTAGTTTGGCTATTTGGAAAACTGTGCTTTTTTTGTTTTGAAAAATGCAATATATCACAAATAGGCAATTGTTCAATATGGTCAGAAATAGTAGGGAATTGTTTTGTAATGTGTTGCATTACACTCTTAGAAGTATGACCAAATCTTAAATGCCATAAAAGACTAGTATGTTGGGAAAGTGCAGAACCATAGGCAGAGTTGATTTTGCTAGATTGAAGAGTGATTAAGAATAAGCCTTGTTGAAGCTTAGATGTACCAATCATCTTCCTTGAAGCATTCTGCACGATGCACAAGTTTGGTGAGAAAAAATTAGATGGCATTTCAGTGTTTGGATTAACTTATTTACTGAAACAAGGTTCACATGGAATTGTGGCAATAAAGGACATCAAACAGAATGAGGTTTGCAGATAGCATAATTGTGCCAGATAGACAAGCAGAAACTTTATGGCCATTTTGTAAGGTGATATTAATTGGAGGAATTCTCTTATAAGTAGAAAAATAGTCAAGATTAAAACTAATGTGGTCAGTGGCACCTATGTCAAGGAGCCATTGAGTTTGAAATATACCTGCATCAGTGGATGAAGTGATTGTATGGACAGCAGAGTTTGCATTGTAACTGCCATCCTGATTAGGCTAATTCAAAAGCGTTAAGATTCCTTGGAATTGTTCATCAATGAAGAAGTTTGCAGGGGTTTTAGATTGAGACATTGTGTAATCAGATGGATCTATTTGGTCATTGTCCAAAGGAAAACCCGAGGTATGGTTGGCCATCCTAGTTGATTTATTGTTTTGATAACCAGGTGGGTACCCATGCTTCAAGAAGCAAGTGTTTATGGTTAGTGCGTTCACAATGTGTGCAAAACTTAGCCTGTTGTCTACCTTGATTATAGAATCTTCCACCTCTCCCTCTATAAGGTTGAAAGCTCCTGCCCCTTGAATTTTGGTAGTTGCCTCTATGAGGTTGGGAGTTTATGGTTAAGGCTTTAGTTTCAGTATCCAAGATAGGGGATGCATGGTTGGTAATCTGCCTCTCTTGTTGTGTTAATAAGGAGAAGGCTTTTGAAATGTGAGGAAGGGGTTCCATTAGCATTATTTGGGACCTTCATTAAGTCCCTTCAAGAACCGTATAACATAGTCTTGGTCTTTGTAAGTTTTGGTGTTGGTAAGGACCCCACAATTGCAGGGGTTTGGGCATTTTCCCGAGGGTATGAAATTATCAATTTCATCCCATATGGTTTTCAATTGTGTGAACTATTCAGAGATGTCGAGATTACCTTGGCTAAAGTGGTAAAATTCTTCTTGGAGTTCTGCAATGCGAAAAATGTCTCCTTGGGAGAATCTGTCCTGCAAATCCTTCCAAGCTTCAGCTGCTGAGTCTATCCATAAGATGGACTTGGCTATGGATTCTTCTGTCGAGTGTTGGATCCATGAGAGGACCAAATTGTTGCATCTTTTCCAAGGTGCATAAAGTATGTCATCTGGTGCAGGTTGAGGTAAATTTCCATCAAGAAACATGACTTTGTTCTTGGATTCTATGCCCATTCTCATAGCTCTTGCCCAAGAGTGGTAGTTCTTGCCATTTAATAAAGGGGTCACCATTACTAATGCTGGATTTTCATTGGAGTTGAGGAAGAAAGGGTTATAAGGATTGGTGGTGAAATCTGCATAATCTGGATTGGCCATCATGATGGATTGCAAGAGGAGAAGGAAGATTAAAGGAAATGACGTATGAAGATTGCAAGGAAAAAAAGGCATAAGGTTGGAGATAGAACTTTGAAGAATGAAGGATCAGAGCCTAAGCTCTGATACCATCTTGGTATCGAGAAACCATGGCTATGACTATGGAGGAAGAATAAATTTCACAATACAAGATAAAGGAGAATTATGCATTACCTTTTATTGATTGAATACAAAGCCATTTATACAAGATGTTACAAGAGGAAAGGAGAAAAACTGTTAAAACAGAATTAACTACCCTGAACCCAAAAGGAGAAAAACAGAAATAAAGAGAAAAGATAAAAGAGACCTTACAAGAATTATTATATTCCTAAACTACCCTTATCTTAGAAAAACATAGTGCAGAAAGAAAAATGAATAACAAGGCAATTGATGGCCATTGATAATTGAAGGAGATGAATCTAACACTTATTTTAACTTTTATAACTTATAATTTCATGTTTATAAAAATTTCTATAATCTATCTATTTATATATAGTTCTATCTGTACTACTTAATAAAGGGAAAACATAAAATAACTACTCATGAAGTATTTTATGTTTTCCTAGTAAATCTTTTATAACTCCTAATTTTAAGTTTATCTATACTAATCTATACTACTTAATAAAGGAAAAACATAAAATAACTATCAATGAAGTATTTTATGTTTCCCTATTTAATCTTTTATAACTCTTAATTTTATGTTTATCTATACTAATATTAATATACATAAAATAACTACCCATGAAAAATTGTATGTTTTCCTATTTTATCTTTTATAACTTTTAATTTCATGTTTATCTACACTAATCTACACTTTACTAATAAACATAAAATAACTACTCATGAAGCATTTTACGTTTCCCTATTTTATCTTTATAACTTCTAATTTTGTATTTATATAAATTATCACCATATCAATATACATTAATATTTTTTAAACCCCCTCTCCCATTCCCATGTTAACTATCGATACAGTTTTTCACTTATTTGGTAGGAATAATTTTTATATGCTTCATTATTAAAACACACACTACAAAAAAACTGAAGATAAACTATTTATATGCTTCTTTCTGTAGTGTCACACTTTACCAAAAAAACTGAAGATAAATAAGTGTGTTGTAATAAAGAAGTATATGAGTGGTTAAGTGGTTTTTTAAATGTTCAATTTTTTAAAAAAATTATTATTATTATTATCTATACTACTTAATAAACGGAAAACATAAAATAACTACCAATGAAATATTTTATGTTCCCCTATTTAATCTTTTATAACTCTTAATTTCATGTTTATTTATACTAATCTTCTATACTAATAGATAAAGGGAGAACATAAAATAATTTTTATACTGTAATTCTAATTTCATGTTTCTAAATGTTATACATTTTTTAATGTAAATTAATGCTTCTTTTTTAACTACTACATTAATTCTTAAACATCTCATTTCCAAACTAATGTGACTTTTTCAATGGATAAGTGAATTATATTGATTATGACATAAAATTTGAAATATTGATAAATTACTTAGCCATAAACAGTTTACTTTCATTTTTAACTTACAGCACATATCACATGATAGTTTTATTAAATAATATAATATGAAGATGATATATTCTATATAAAAATATAAAAATTCGGGTGACAGCACCCAGTGTCGGTCAACACACTAGTATAAGATAAAACATAAAGACCACTTCAATCTTTCGGTTGCTATCTTTCAGCAACCACCCCCACAACTTGTACCACTTGCATTGGGTTTATCTTTATTTATTTTGTTTTTGTTTTCAAATATTTAAATCAACACTAATCCTATTAGTTTTATTAATTTAAACAAACCATTGAAATCTATTAATTAAATATCGCTTGATTATATTATAGATGACTCAATGATATTATTTGTACTTTTTGTGTTTGCAAAAATTACAATAATATCTCACTTAAGAAAATATATAAAATTAAACTATTTAATTTAATCAATAATATTTTCTTGTACAATAAGAATCAGAACACATATTGGTTGGTATCACATACCTTATTAATCATCTTATTACAAGTCATCTAGCAGTTAGACCGTCTCTTGAAATTAAATAATTAACATGCTCTTTTAAAAATTTATCTTATACAAAATAATTTTAAGAACAATAAAACAATTGTGTCCATCACATTTCATCACATAAAACTTATGATTTATATATATATATTCTAGAATTTCGCGATACATAAATCTAAATTATATATTAAAACATTAATTAATAACTATTAAATTATATGTTATAAACCAACAATATATTGTAAACATTTTTCATATGTTTTTAAATTATATAACTAACGTACTCAGGTTACTAAACTAATAGAAGTTACAAATGTGATGAATTAAATAAAACTAGAAGAAAGCTTTTCACTTTTCACAATATCATTCAACATGTTTTGTAAATAAAAAAAATCATTCACTCTGAATTAAAAACCAATAATAAGGTTGTTGTTGATGCCAACATGTTTGATACTCTTGATTTTATGTCATCCAATAAATGCATTGTACTCATACATTTTCAAGAAAACCCCAAACAATTAATATATAATAATATAACACTACATTCATATACATTATATATTAACATCAACAAATATTGATCTCTATGCTCTTGTAGATGCAATATTTAACATATTAATAACATAACTACTTATATATTTGCAAGATACAAACTTTTAAATATAATTGTTTAGTTTTTCATAAAGCTCTACACAATCTAGCAAATTCAATAAACCATTGTGTCAAGGCATTCACGGTGCATCACCTGAAGTCATTAATGTTTAATGAATTACAAAAATTAATAACATTAAGTCATTGTTCACATTTATACACATCATATGTTTTTCAAGTAGTCACTATGTGATGAATTGCACCAACTTTTGATTGTGTTTGAATTAAATTACTCACAGTCTCAATATAAAGGTCTTACACATGTATTCATATTAAGATTGATTTTTGTTGTATTAATACTTGATCCGTGGAACCAAGAAGCCAATAAAAATTAATATTCTAATGTTTCAAACCAAAACAAAGAAAAAGATTGAATTTTGCTTTGGTATATCAAGTATATATGTTGACTTTTCTTTTGTTGTTATCTATACTTCTATATACTTACTATATATCTTGTGTTTCCTATTTTGCCCTTAACACTTTAATTTCTACAAAAAAAACTATATAATTATATACAACCACTATCAACATATTAAGCATCATCTCACCTTAATTTAATCATTTATATATACTACATATATAAAGCCAAAACTTGAAATAACTACCACCATGATTCTATTTTCCTATTTTGCCCTTAATATTTTTTATTTCTAAAGTAAAACCATATAATCCTAGATAACTATAATTAATACATCTCACTTTAAGTTGGATATTATAATAAATAAATAAATTATAACATGAAGTACATCCAATAAAAAACATTCTAATTCTCTAAAATAAAAAAAACTACAAATTTAATTTAGCATGATTGATGATTCTTGGTGCCTAATTGACTTTGTTTCACATGGTTTAGTGTTTTAGACTTTATTGGACTAATATTCTTAAAATGAGTTAAATTGGGATTATTTGGCCTGATTAAATCTATTATCATTTTCAGATCACATTTGGCACCAATGGCATTTTGGGCATTATGGAAGTCGAGGATATGTGTTGAAGTGAAGATTGTATTTTTAATTTAGGAGTTGTTTTTATTGTAATTTGGCTTTGGGCCCATTGTTTAGGCCCAATTCGGTTTATGTGTGTTGGAGGGGTTAAATTCGGATTCCCCACTCCAAACACACACACTTTTACTTTGCCTCACAAAACAAAAACACATTTTTCCGTTTTCCCTCTTTGTGCTCTGCTAGGGTTTACTTCCTTCTTCATTTTCTCATTTTCGGTTTGCTCGTCCATTGCCATG
>NC_032027.1:12257336-12257650 GCF_001865875.1 Lupinus angustifolius | reverse complement strand
GTGTGTCAATAAAAGGTGATTGAAGCTTTGCTTGAAATATAATCTTTGGGAAACGACCTAGGAGTCACTTCCTAGTACTGCAGATTTAATTGTTATATTATTTGTATCGGGTACGGCCTCGATCAAATTTGGCGTCGTTGCCGGGGATTATCGGTTCTTGTCAAAGGTTCTTAGTATTGTTTAGTGTGTGTCTTAGAATAACTATTATGTTTGGGTTTCAAAATTTGCTTATAACATTCACTGTTTTGTTGTTTGCTGTCTTGTTTAGTTATTTGCATGTTGGTTGATTCAGGTGTATGTTGGTTAATATAGTT
>NC_032027.1:12256871-12257236 GCF_001865875.1 Lupinus angustifolius | reverse complement strand
CATAGTCAATCACCTTGCTGCTGGTTGTGAGATACAAACAAGTAGTGACTAGTTTTACTGTAGATTTTCTATTTTTGGCATAACTTTGGAATCTTTGATCAGAATTGGACATATTATATATGCATTTGGGGTAGAAAATGAGACTATTATTTCTCTACACATTGCGTCTGTAGAAGCCCACCTGAAAATCCAAAAAGAGTCATTTTACTATTTCTTTTTTATTTTACAAGTTTATTTTTCCAATTGTTTCGATTTTGTTGCATTTAATTAAATTATGTTTCATATTGATTTACTTGATGAGTTAGGTAATGAGCATATATGTGATTTTCTTAATGATTTTGATTCTATGTCATTGATAGACTCAT
>NC_032027.1:12256339-12256771 GCF_001865875.1 Lupinus angustifolius | reverse complement strand
GCTGTTTCTGTGTATTCTGTTGTTTACTCTGAAAATATGGCTGAACCACCTCCAATCCCACGTGAGAGGACATTAAGGGAGCTGGCTGCACCTGATTTCACATATGAAAGCTTGTGTATCTAGTATCCTAATGAGGATGTGTCATATCTGCTAAAAACTGGACTAATCCATTTGTTGCCTAAGTTTCATGGACTTGCAGGTGAATGTCCTCATAAGCATCTTAAGGAGTTCCACATTGTATGTTCCACCATGAAGCCTCGTGATGTCCAAGAAGATCACATATGTTTGAAGGCATTCCGACATTCACTTGAGGGTGCTTCAAAAGATTGGCTCTATTACTTGGCCCCTGGTTCTATTACTAGTTGGGATGACCTGAAGAGAATCTTCCTTGAAAAATTCTTTCCTGCCTCCAGGATCACTGCAATTAGAAAA
>NC_032027.1:12255755-12256239 GCF_001865875.1 Lupinus angustifolius | reverse complement strand
TTTGAGGCTAGAGGTTTGATTGAGAAGATGTCTTCCAACCCTCAACAGTTCAGTGCAAGAAGTAGTGATGCTATAATAGTTAGAGGTGTCCATGATGTTGGGACAGATTCGGTGAAGCAAGATAAACTTGAGATAAAAATTGACTCCCTTGCTACCTTGGTCACTCAATTTTCCATGAATCAGCATAAACCTCCACTTGCAGCACAAGTTTGTGGCATTTGTACCGCAACTGACCATTATGCTGATATTTGCCCTTCTCTCTTGGAGCCCAAAACTGGTGACCATCCTGAGGCCTATGCTGCAAATATTTACAACAACAGACCTCAACAACAACAACAACAACAACAACAACAGAATTATGATCCTTCATCAAGCAGATACAACTCTGGTTGGAGGAATCATCCGAATCTTAGATGGTCTGATCCTTCACAGTCTCATCCAGGGCCATCATTTCAGAATAATAATGCTGCACAAAATAGACCAT
>NC_032027.1:12255421-12255655 GCF_001865875.1 Lupinus angustifolius | reverse complement strand
CATTCCTCTTCCATTTCTTCCAAGAGCCATTCAAAGTAAGAAGATGGAAGAGGTAGACAAGGAGATCTTGGACACATTTAGAAAGGTAGAGGTGAACATACCTTTACTTGATGCAATCAAACAAATTCCAAGATATGCAAAATTTCTAAAGGAGTTGTGTACTCACAAGAGGAGGCTCAAAGGTAATGAGAGGATCAGCTTGGGCAGAAATGTTTCAGCACTAATAGGTAAACT
>NC_032027.1:12254396-12255321 GCF_001865875.1 Lupinus angustifolius | reverse complement strand
CTAATGAGCATATCTGTGATTTTCTTAATGATTTTGATTCTATGTCATTGACAGACTCATACACTTGTCATACATGCACTGATTCTGAAATGTGTTATTCTTGTATTGATGAGTTTCTACATATTTCTGTTGATCCAAATGTGGTAGAATTAGATTGCACTAACCCAATTGTTGCAGATATCATACAACAATTTGATTTACTTGTCCAGGTACAAGCTGCAGAATCTATGTCTGCTACTTTAGTTCCATCTGTTTTGCAGGCACCTGTATTGGAGCTTAAACCTCTGCCTGAAAACCTCAAGTATGCTTACTTAGAGGATGATGAGAAGCTTATTGTTATTGTTTCCACCTCCCTTGATGCTGATCAATAGGAGAAGTTGTTGCAAGTGTTGAAGAAGCATAAGAAGGCAATTGGTTGGACCTTAGCTGATATTCCTGGTATTAGCCCATCTATGTGCATGCATAGGATACTCTTGGAAGATGGAGCTAAACCAGTGAGACAACCACAAAGGAGACTCAATCCAATCATCCTTGAGGTTGTGAAGAAAGAGGTCACAAAGCTTTTACAAGATGGGATTATATATCCCATTTCTGATAGTCATTGGGTGAGCCCAATTCAGGTGGTTCCAAAGAAGACAAGAATTACAGTGGTGAGAAAGGAGAGAGATGAGTTGATTCTTATGAGATTGCAGAACAGTTGGAGAGTCTGCATTGATTATAGGAGGCTCAACCAAGCAACAAGAAAGGATCACTTTCCTTTACCATTTATTGATCAGATGCTTGAGCGCTTAGCAGGTAAATCTCATTACTGTTTTCTTGATGGTTTTTCTAGGTACTTCCAGATCCATATTGCTCCCGAGGATAAGGAGAAGACCATATTCACCTGCCCCTTTGGAACCTTTGCCTATAGGAGGATGTCTTTTGG
>NC_032027.1:12253689-12254296 GCF_001865875.1 Lupinus angustifolius | reverse complement strand
CAATTGCGTACATAAGTGTTCATAAAAAAACGAAAATGAAAAAAAAAACAACAAAAAGAGAAACAAAAGTGAATAAAGGTTGAGTAAGGCAAGGAAGATTGGAATTAGAGATTTGGTCTTATTTTGGGTTGATTTTTGCTTACTTTTTACTTATTCCCCATTGCTCCTATATTCCATTTGGTTTTACCTACATATCCCATATTTATCCTACCTTGTCCTTGGCCCCATTACAACCTTGAAAAGTCATTTTGATCTTTATGTGCATGTGCTTATGATGTTGATGTTAGAGGCTTGTCAAACCTATGGTTGTCTTTGTTTTCATGAAGTGCTTTGAGTGTAAACACTTGCAACCTAAGACACATGAGTGTAAACACTTAGAAAGTATATCTTGTGAGATTCCATCATTGTTGTGACTCGCTGATTGGTTTGATTGGTTTTGTGGCATACTTGAATTCATTGGATGATATTCATGGATATCTTGATTTTATTCTTTTACTCTTGTATGTTTGAATTTGCCCATTTCATTGCATTTCCTAGATTTCATTGTGAAATATGTGATTTTCTTAGGTTTCTAGTTTTTGTTTTTGTGATCTTCTTGCATGACTCA
>NC_032027.1:12225530-12253589 GCF_001865875.1 Lupinus angustifolius | reverse complement strand
TGAGAATTTGAGCCTTAATTGTGGATGGATTGCTGTATGCCATCTAATATTCTTTCATGTGTGATTGCACTCTTGATTACTTGCACTCTAGAACTTGACTTGTTTCTTGTTGATACTTGATATTCACATGCACATATTGAAGTGATCTAGGCATTTCTTTTGAATAAGCCACTTAGCCATATAAGCCTACCTTGAACAAATTTATCCTTTGATATCCCCTTTGAGACTTTTACTTCTTTCATCGTTACTTAGTTCATTACAAGCTTATAAGTGAAAAACCATGATTGTCCTAACCTTAGGGAATTTTGGAGCTTTGGAATTGTTTTGGGAATAGGTATTAAGTAAGAAAGGGTGCATTGTTCTTCAAATCTTGTGGATTCTTGGTTATGTCTTAATGATGGTTAATACAATTGCGTGCATTGTTCATCAAAAAATAAAATCAAAAATAAAAAATAAAAAAAACGAAAATGAAAAAGAAAAACAACAAAAAGAGAAACAAAAGTGAATAAAAGGCTGAGTAAGGCAAAGAATATTGGAATTAGAGATTTGGTCTTATTTTGGGTTGATTTTTGCTTACTTTTTACTTATTCCCCATTGCTCCTATATTCCATTTGGTTTTACCTACATATCCCATATTTATCCTACCTTGTCCTTGGTCCCATTACAACCTTGAAAAGTCATTTTGATCTTTATGTGCATGATCTGAAAATAATCTTTTGAAACCGAGGATTGAGTTGTGAACAAATGAACCAAAGAGATTTAGCCGTTTTATTACATTGTTTAACTATTGTTTCAGAATTTGATTTATATTCATACTATCCAACAACAAACCCCCCCCCCCTTGTGTGTGTGTGAATAAAACGTGTTTGAAGCTTTGCTTGAAAGATAATCCTTGGGAAACGACCTAGGAGTCACTTTCTAGTACTGCAGATTTAATTATTATATTATTTGTATCGGGTACGGCCTCAATCAGATACGCTAATATATAAGATAAAACAAAAAGACCACTTCAATCTTTCGCTTGCTATCTTTCAGCAACCACCCCTATAACTTGCACCACTTGCACTTGGATTTATCTTTATTTATTTATTTTTTTTGTTTTCAATATTTACATCAACACTAATTTTATTAGTTTTATTAATTTAAACAATACATTGAAGTGTATTAATTAAGTCTCACTTAATTATTTATATATGAGTCAATGATATTATTTTTATGCTAGCAATATATACAATAATATTTCACTTAAGAAAATATAGAAAATTAAACTATTTAATTTAATCAACCATATTCTCTCGTCCAACAAAACTCAGAATACTTGTTAGTATATGACCATGTAGGTTCATTACTAAATCGGTAGTAAATTAAGTCACTAATTTACTAATTAATGTTGGCATCTAGCAACATTCCTTAACAATCAGATAGAAATGAAGTAATATCTTTTACTTTAGAACCATTAGAAGATTATTATAATATTTCATTTCATCTTTACAGTTCTATGTTAACTCTAGAATATAGTATAATTGTGAAATCCTAATAAGTTATCTTATAGTGAATGACTTAAGAAACTCATTTCTTCATTCATTCAAATCCCATTGGTCAATGTCTTTATTTCTATAGAGTTCAAACTCATTACCATGAGTTAATAGATTCTTTCTTGATTAATCATTAATCCTACAAGGATTTAATTATACTCAATAATCATTCAACTAATATCATAAGACATTGGATGTTTGACATCAAATTATAATAAATAACTTGTTACTTACTATGATAATCTCAAGTCTAAGGAAAATATATTTCTTCATAAGAATATCATAATGACAATTCAAAGGTAATATATTAACCATTATAAATTTTCCTTTGGGTTACTTCAATGGTAATATCTCTATATGCACCATTTATATGTGTATTTTAATAAATGACATCTATTAATATTTATCTAATAAAGACCATTACACATATATTAATCTATCTGGATTAATAGTATCCTAACCTCAGTAATTCTCTCATCAAGAACAATTTAGATTAAAATTATAATAAATTTATTTCTCATTATTATAATCTCTATTATAATAATAAGTCTCTTATTTTAATCAAGGACCTTTTAGATTAATAAATTTGACAAACAATAAATATGATAACAAGATAATAAATAATACAACTTTAATATTATAAACATGGAAAATTGGTTCTTGGACATACCTTATATCTTAACACTATTGAATGAAGAATCCAGAAGGAAAGAACAAAGTACATCCTTCCACTCTGAAGCAAATACTATGGAGAGAAGTGGAAGAAATGAAACTCATGGGAGGAATGGATCTCGGGGGAAAAGGAAAAGTAAATTCAGAGGTCGCTCTCAATCTCGCATGAGGTCAATAACATGTTATTATTATAGTAAAGAAGGGAATAAGAGATCTGAATGCAGGTTCCTGAAGAGAGACTAGAAAGATGGAAATGTTCATGAAGATTTAGTTGGTTTAAGACGATGATCTACCATAGTAGTTGTCATAGACGATGATGTTCTCCTCATTGGAGAAGACAATTACCTAAACGTTGCACATGGTGATTGTGCTTGGATCGTGGATTCAAGTGCTTCTTTCCATGTAAGTCCACATGAAGGTTTACTCTCAAACTACAAGAAAGGTGATTATGGTATTGTGAAAATGGGAAACCATGTTACTAGCAAGATTGTGGGAATTGGTGATATCGTGCTACTAATAGACATAAGAGGAAAGCTTGTACTGAAGGAGGTGGGACATGTCCTAGATAAGCGTGTCAACCTTATCTCAATAGGTAAGTTGGATGATGCTCGTTTTGTAAGCCACTTTGGTGCTGGAAAGTAGAAACTAGCATAAGGCAACCTAGTTATTGCTAGAGGCTTAAAGAAAGGATCTTTATACATTTTGCAAGGAAAAAAAATTTCTAGAGAAGCAATATTGCTACCGAATCCAAAGATCTTTGGCATGGGCGATTGCGGCACATGACTGGGAAGAAGTTGAAGTATCTGAAAGCATATAATGGTGGAGAGTATTGTGGTGCATTTGAAACCTATTGAAGACACGGCCAAAGACTCCTCAATTGAATGGAGTAGCTGAGAGGATGAATCGCACGATTGAAGAAAAGATCAGATGCATGTTGCAAGATACCAATCTCCCCAAGTCTTTTTGGGATGAAGTGGTGAAGACTATAGTGAATCTCATAAATCGGACACCTTCAAGACCCCTGAACGGAGAAATTCCAAAGGAAGTATGGTACAAGAAGAAGGCATCCTTCAACCACCTAAAAATATTTGGATGCAGAGCCTTTGTTCACATTCCAAAAGATGAGAGAAAGAAAATGGATGCTAAGACTAAGGAGTGCATTTACCTTGGGTCCCTAAAGGATGAATTTGGGTACAGACTGTGAGATCCGATAAACAAGAAAGTTATGAGAAGCAAAGATGTTGTATTCTTTTAGGATCAGGCGATCAAAGATGTCTAGAAGAAAAACCAGTGCAAGTCCAAAGTTCACATTGATTCAGGAGGAGAGATCCCTCAACAGACATATCCTAATCATTAGATAGATCCAAAACAGATAGAGTAACAGGTGGATAGATCCAGAACAGATAGACCAATATGTAGATAGAACATGATGAAGTGGTGATAGACACACAAATCCATCAAGAACCCGAGTCAATAGAGCATCAGATGCAAGTTGAACTGAAGCACTCTAGAAGAGGCAGAATACCTTCTTCAAAGTATCCTAAAGAAGATTATATCATATTGACAGATAATGGTGAGCCTCAAGACTTCTCTGAAGCTATGCAGACAACTGATAAAGAAGAGTGGATTAAAGCCATAGAAGATAAGATGGACTCGTTACATGAGAACCACACTTATGATCTGGTGGGTTTATAGGTTTAAAGTTGAAGAAGGAAGCTCGAGACCAAGGTACAAAGCTCATATTATTGTGAATGAAAAGATGCAATCAAAAGAAATATTTTGATGAGATATTCTCACCAGTTGTGAAGTATTCCTCTATAAGAGTAGCATTGGGTCTAGCTGCTAGCCTAGACTTAGAAGCGGAACAACTTGATTTCAAAACAGCTTTCTTACATGGAAACATTAAAAAATAAATCTATACGGAGCAACCAGAAGGTTATGAAGGACCAGGCAAGGAACACTTAGTGTGTCGTCTGAATAAGAGTTTATATGATCTAAAGCAAGCCCCAAGATAGTAGTACAAGAAGTTTGAATCCTTCATAACCAAATATAGTTTCAAGAAGACAATTGATGATCATTGTGTATTCATTAAAAAGTATGAAGATGAAAACTTTATTATCCTCCTCTTATATGTTGATGGTATATTAATCATGGGGCGCGACAAGAAGTTGTTCTGGCTATCACAAGAGAAGTACATTGAGAAAAGTTCTCAAGAGATTCAACATGGATAAGGAAAGCTTGTTAGTGTTCCACTTGCTGGACATTTCAAGTTAACAACAATGCAATGTCCAACTAGTGTTGAAGAAAGGAAAGAAATGAGCATAATGTCTTATTCCTCTGTGGTAGGAAGCCTAATGAATGTCATGATTTGTACAAAAGCATATATTGTCCATGCAGTTGGAGTTGTGAGTCAGTTCTTGTCCAATATTGGCAAATAGCATTGGTATACAGTAAAATGGATATTGAGATATCTGAGGGGAACTACCAAAAGATGTTTATGTTTTGGTAATGAAAATCCTATGTTAGTAGGATACACAGATGCTGACATGGTTGAAGATTAGATTCCAGAAAATCTACATTAGCTTATCTAACTACTTTTGCAGGGGAGTTGTATCTTGGCAATCCAAGTTACAAAGATGTGTTGTATTATGAACAATTGAAGTAGAATATATTGCAGCATATGAAGCTGGCAAGTAGATAAAATATATGAAAATATCTTGCATGAGTTGGGTCATGTTCAAGATAGATATGTTTTGCACTGTGACAACCAAAGTGCAATCCACCTAGCTAAGAATCCTACGTTTCATTCTCGGATAAAGCATATTGATTATCATTATCAATGTATACGAAATGCTTTGGAGGATGGTCACTTGTAGCTAGAGAAAATTCATACAGATGACAACCGATACGACATGATGACCAAGACAGTTTCACTCAAGAAGCTAATAGATTGTTGCAGAGGTGAAGGACTAGTGATACCCACCCATTAATTCAGGAAGGGGGAGATTTGTTGGGAATCCTTCCTAATTGATGTAGAAGCAAGACCAATTAATCTTGGTAGATGAACCATTGAGTACATTCGATGATGGCTATTCCAAGGTCTTAGAATTATTCTTTGACTCTTGAGAACTTTGAAGTCTAACTTAGAAAGTTGGAATAGAACTTTTCAAGGTGTCTTGAAAAGTATGACAACAATTATCATTCATTGTGTCTTTATGATAAAGTCTTCCTCCCCTTCACTATATAAAAGAGACTTGTAAGGAAGGGATACATCAAGCAAGTGATAAAGAATAATATAGAGAGAAAGTGAGAGAGTTTATATTCACTTAGTGTGAGATTTGTATCCTAATGAGATACTAGAGAGTTTGTATTTTCATCTTTTTGGTTGAGATTTAGTGTTATCCTCTTAGTAAGAAAGAGTCAAATATTGTATTCCTATTTTATATAGTAAAGATATTTTCTGGACTATATCTCGTGGTTGTTTCCTTCTCACATTGAGGAAGTTTGTCCAGGTTAAAATTTTTGGTGTTATTCCTCAATTTACTTTATCAACTTGTCGCTTCTGCAAGTGCACATAATGAGAACATCTAAATCTCGAAATAACATAGAATTGACCATTTCAATCAAACATCATATTTCTCTAAAGACTTATCTCCTAATTAAAGAAAATCCAATAACAATTTATCTCCTAGACATGAGTTTTTTTGTAAACCACATTACCATTTTTTTTAAATTCACCTAACAAATAAACCAATTGAACATAAATTTAGAAAGCAAATCAATCTTTTAATAAAATAAAGAGTATTGTCATTTAATGAGTTTTAGTAAAATTACATAAATCATTTATATCTTTTTTGTAACTATACATACCACCAATGTTTATATAATTATATACATTTATTATACTGACTATCATTATATGAAAAATAAATATGATATTTTAAACAAAAAGGAGTAATAAATGTAATTAAGTTAAATAAAATATAATATATTGTGGAGATAAGTCTAAAGAATCAATGTATTTTTATTATTTTTTATTTGTTACAAAATACAATAATAATTCTAAGAAGATATTGTTTAAACTTTAAATTTCTCTTATACTATATTGTAACGAATCAAAATAATAAAGAAATATTGTGCCATATACTATTTTGACATGTCTCCAAAATATATCATATTTTGTGTAAGTTAATTATATTTACCACTATTTTTTATTTAAAAGATTATATTTACTCTTCTGCATGTGTACTCATTGTAATGTATATCTATAAATAAGAAGATTTATGTAGGCGCAGAAAAGAAAGCGATGATTTGTATAATTTTATTAAAATTCGGGGAATGTGAGTATAATTTTTTTCTAAAAACACAAAAAAAACGAGTTGCAAGGCTAAAATCCCTCCTTTATATGCATATATGGATTAATGAATATGTAAGTGACGTAATTAACGTGGTTCTTCTCTCCAATGATTCCAAATAGTATGGGTCATAGTTAAGTGGGGTTCAATGTCCAAGCAAATTACCATGTTATCATAATTGGATGCAAACAAACTAAACTTGGCTCAACTCCTTTAAGCATCAAAAAACAGTTTTTTTCTTCTTGATTCTTATCTTGTTTAACCTAAACTTCAAACCTAAATTCATGGCCCAATGTCTTATTATTTTTATGCACATAAATTTGTGTTCACTTTGAGGTTTGAATGGAATTTTTGGAAGGAATGACAACATAACATTAGTCTCTGAAAGTCCACCCATTCACACCACCAACCAAACAAGAAAAATGGTTTTTAATTTCCAAGTTCCAACGCGCGTGGCTTGCAGACACTTAGAAAAGCTCGTGGTCATGGCATTGAACCATGTAAAACTAATATTCAGAAATAGATGGAAATCATTTATCTCATTTTATATGTAATGCAATTGAAATTGACACATAATTGAAAATAAAAAAATAAAAATAATTTTTTTATATTATTTAATGAAATTTAATTCAGTTATCCATGTAAACAAGAATAATTGAAATAGATGATTATTCCAAAATACTAAAAAAAAATGAAACTCCATATAAGTATAGTTCAATCTTCATATACTTCCATTCCATTCTCATTTTATTCCTTTCTTTTATCTCTTTCTCTCTTCTTTCTTCCTCTACCCTACCCTACACCTTTTATTATACCCCAAAACCTTCCCTCAAACCACACCACCATTTTCAACAAATGAGTTAAGAGTGACGGTGACCCATCATGGACTTTCTCCGCCGTCTCTTCGGCGGAAAGAAACACCCACCAGGTGCTTCTGCTGACGTGTCTAGACCAAAACCCAGCAAGGACAGGAAGAAGAAAAAGACAACCAAGGACAACTACAATAACCACAACCACTTTGACCCATCTGTTTCATCCTTGGACGCTAACAATCATGCCATCGCCGTCGCCGCTGCTACGGCCGCCGTAGCTGAGGCTGCTCTTGCAGCCGCGCATGCAGCTGCTAAGGTTGTCAGACTAACCAATGGAAGCGGGCCTGGTTCCAGCAGGAGGGACGCGGCGGCAGCCCGTGTTCAGCGGCAATTGGTGGAGGAAACCGCCGCCGTGAAAATACAGTCAGCGTTCCGTGGTTACTTGGTACGTAAAACTTGTGATTTTGTTTATTTTATATTCTTTTTCAGTACTACCAAGATATTGCTGATTATTTATTCCAGTTAGTATAACTCACATGAGTGTATAACAGCCTAGTCCAACCATTAACTTTTGGTCTTTCTGATGTAACTAGAGTAAAAAAAATTGGTAAAAATTTCACGCGATTTGACTAAAAATAATTTATTCAATTCACGTTGAAAACAAGTTAATTACAAAGACAAAATATATGGAACTAAAGGAACAAGTTGTTTAGTTGAAACTTGAAAACAACTTATTTTCTTTGCTTAGTTTTCTGGATTGAGTTCCAATTGTTTTAACTCCCTCAATGTTGTTAGCGCGTCAGCTACTATCAGATTTGATGACTTTATTTCCCTCCTCACGTTCATTTAATTGTGATTATGTTTTATTTAGTATTTTATTCTAGTAATATTAGTACTGTACTAAATAATGGTAATGAAAATGAAATATAAAATATAATATAGGAAAAATCTATTTTTGAAAAATCAAGTTGATTAATTTTTATTAATAAAAGTATAATTTCATATGAGAACATGGCTGATAAAAGTCATAAAACTATCTCATTTACTTTCTTAAGCAGTACATTTAAGACACGGGTTACTATTTTTTTTACAAAAAAAATTATTTATTTATTGAGAAAAAAAATTTATAATATTATTATTTATGGTCTCCAGATGCAACTCATACTCATCCGGTAAGTATTGCTTTATTTTCAACATTGGTGATTTTCTTTATCTTTTAAGTTCTCAGCTATTATATTATTGTAAAAATAAAAAATATCGTTCCACATGTTCACATCACATCAATAAAAAGTTAACAACATAATGATAAAGATAAAGTTTTATACATCTGACATTTATTTTTATTATTTTTGAAAGAACTAAGGATTATGAAATATAAATAATATATAATGTAAATAATAAGTGATAATGTATAAAATTTATAAAAGTAAATGATTATAAAAATATGAGTGATTTGATGCATTTTTTCTCCACTAATATTTCTTTTTACATTGACAACAGTCTTTTATTTCTATATGATGTATTTTTTATATTTAATATTTTTTAAAGTATAATTTGTTTTTAATATGCAAAATTGCAAATAATAAACTCATAAATACATTTTTTTTGTTTATTTTATAGTAAGATTATGGGAATTGTGCGTTGTCTTTTGAGTACAGACTACGGAGTCTCGGTATCGCCGACAATTGACTCCTTCTGTCATTTCATCATCACCAATCACTTCGTTCTGTACTAATAATATGACTATTCCTTTCTCCTTTTTTACTCGAAAAAACATCTTTTGATTAAGTAATAATACACACAAATACTCAATGAAAATCTTTATAGTGAAATTGTAGATATCTTATTGGAGAGCCAAATACTAATTTTATTTGAAGAATAAAAATGTTAATATAAATAAAAAGATGTAATTGACATTTTGTTTTTTTCCCTTGCACTCATCTTTTACTCATATTTAATTGCTGGGGTTAAAATATTCCAGAAAACATTAATTATTTTATAACATCATTGGTGTGATGTTGTGAATAGTAAAAAAGGAAAGTTTAGTGAGGAGTGATGAAGAATGAAACAGGGAAAACAATAATAAGTTTATTAAAAACAAGATAAAATCAAATAATTTCTGGTTTGCATATAAAAACTTGGGACCACAATAGTTTTTTACGTATGTTTTCATTGTGTGACTATATACTCTTAACGTATCTTTTTTATATTATCCTACCGAATGCCACGTGTATTCTTATCACGTGCTCGCTGCGATTTTTGTATAACGAGTCACTTCTATTCTATGTCTTGGAGTGTGTTCTATTTGTCGTATTTTATAAATGAGTTTTCGAACCTAGTATCAACATGCTATGAGAATTTCCGTGTTACACGATTCATCTTTAAAAATGACCCATACTTTTTTGGAATTTGTTTGAGTGAGTCTAAATCTCATTCCATTTGTCACTTTATGTAATTAATTGAAAATAATATATTAAGTTAAAAACTATAATAATTAAGTGTTTTTTTGATATATGATATATGAAACAATATTGTAAAAATTGGTTTGTACAATAATTATACTGGTCATGCAATTATATCAGTTGAAACTGGTCATACTAGTCAGTTTTCAATTAAACCATACTGGTCAAACTAGTCAATTTTTACTTAAAATTAATTTTTTTAATGAAAATAAAAAAATTATTAGTTTTTTATTGATTTTTCATTAATGTTAATATATATATATACATATCTAACTTTACTCGCATGCAGTTTAATTAGACTGCTATACCACTATACCAGTACCCTGACCGATTTATTTACCGGTACAATATTAATAACACTTGTATGAAGTGACAAATGGAGTGATTCTCCCGTGTCTAGAAAATGGGTAATTTGTGTGTTTTTTTTTACTACTAAATTCCCTCAAATATTATATTATGAGAATTCATACTTACCCTTATGTAGAATGTCCTTTTGTACCTAAATAAATATAAATATAACACTAAAAGTGAAGTGGTCCTACGCCAACCCATCACCAACTATGTCTAATAGGTCATGGGCCAACAAAGTAATGGTTGTTAGGCTTTCTAATTCCTATTATTGAATGCAATAGGAGTCACAAGCATGTTGGTAAATATTTGTTTTGTTTTTTAATTGGCAATAGTATTGATTTCTGTCCAACTTTTTTCCTGGCCTTGACAAATCAAAAGCTAAAAACCAATACTTTTGGGAGAAAAAGTTGAGATTTTTCACTTTACTTTTAAGATTAACTTATATCCTAAGCTTCACGTGAAAGAAAGTGACTTTGGTTAAGGACACTAAACTAACAGACAAGCTGTAATGCATTATTTTCTTTCTAAACTATCTCAAACATTGAATCTACAACATCAATTTATTGACATATTTTCAACTTTTGCCATAATGCTGATAATGCAAGCCATGCCAACTTCTGAACTAGTCACACTTATATTCATTTACATATTACATATAGTTTTACCAACAAATGTGTTGGTCTCGTAGTATAGAAGCAAGACCAATTAATCTTGGTAGATGAACCATTGAGTACATTCGATGATGGCTATTCCAAGGTCTTAGAATTATTCTTTGACTCTTGAGAACTTTGAAGTCTAACTTAGAAAGTTGGAATAGAACTTTTCAAGGTGTCTTGAAAAGTATGACAACAATTAAACGTCCACTATGTCTTTATGATGAAGTCTTCATCCCTTTCATTATGTATAGAGACTTGTGAGGAAGAGATGAAACAAGCAAGTGAGAAATAACAACATAAAGAGAAAGTGAGAGAGTTTATATCTACTTAGTGTGAGACTTGTACTCTTAGTGAGATACTAGAAAGAGTTTGTATTTCCATCATTTTTTGTATGAGATTGAGTATTATCCTCTTAGTAACAGAGTCAAATATTGTACTCTTACTTTCTATAGTGGAGATATTTTATGGACTAGGTCATGTGGTTGTTTCCTTCTCACATTGATGAGGTTTTCCACGTTAAAATTTTGTTTATCCTTCTACTCTTCTTTATTTTTTTAATCCAATTACCGCTTTCGTAAGTTCCCAGTTTGCATCATACAGATGAAGGAAATTGATTATGAATTTCCCAATATGTAGTACCCAAAAAAAACTTGAGATAATTAATTTATTAGGGTGTAACAAATAGATGTCAGTGTTACCTAAGTGTTATGCTAGATGCCACATGTGGGCACAATCACTTCACATATGCAAGGTATCTTGTTGTATATGGAATGAGCAAAAGCTATAGTGAAAGCTAGTCACCTAAAATCTATAAGCCTGAAGCTGGAATTACCTCCCTACCAGCTTTGGGTGCAAGAGAAAAGTTTCCAACTTTGTTTCTTGGAATCCCCTCACGTTTTTATGTTAAAAAGCTTTATCTAATTTAGTCTAAAATTTCAATGGTATACAACATATTTGCAACATTTTTCTTATGTAATAAACTTTAGCAACATTTTTCTTCTTTCATCATTTTTATGTGTGAAGTGGTTGTTGGCAGAGGCTGATCTTTGTTGGAACGGGTGGGGGCAACTACCCCTCAATTTTTTTTTGCAAATTTATTAAATTATTTTTTTTACTTTTTATTTGTACCCAAATGATGTGTTCGTAAAGTTCAGTGGTATAAGGCTTCATTAGATTTTCAAAAAGACCAAAATGTCAAGATTCGATTAATGGGAACGGTGAACCTCGAAAGAGATTAGTTCCTGATCAAAAAATACGAGGAGATACCCTTGATAATACAAAAAAATTACATATTCATGAAAATACTCACTAGAGCTTACATTTTTCTTCAATAGACCATTTGAGTTCGTAATGATTTTGCACTTATAAATAGATAAGCAATAAAGGTCTATTAATTTATGTGATCATTCTAAAAATTATAGATAAGGAATCAAGTTCTCTTACATGTGTAGATATTGATGTTGCTTATAATATTATAACTTCATTTGAGTTCATAATGATTTTACACTTATAAAATACATTATGAGGATCACGGATTGTCTTTATCAAACTTTGGAACAAAAGTCCTAAAATCGTAATGTTTTTTATAAATTATTTAATATTGATAACATACGTATTCCTATGCAAAAATTAATTGAAAATTATATAGTAAGACAACCAAACCAAACAAAGAAATAATTGATAACATACGTATTTAATACAATTTTTTTAGCAACAAAGACAACCAAACAAAATTATATAGTAAGATAGAAGATAAATTTCTTGCAATCAACATCATAGTTTATATTGAAAATGAAATAATTGAAAATTTGACTTCTAATTTAATCGTCGAAGAGTTTAAAATATTTTAAATGAATCTACATTTTTATTTAACGTCTTTAATTGTTGATTTTTTTTATTTTGAAACTTTGACACAATTATAGATATTTCCTTATATTTTTTATTACTAAATTGATCTTAATTATAAATTGTAATCAAACATTATTGTTCCTCTCTGCCACTAGTTGTTGATGTAGTTTATCTATGATCAGTGGAAAACTTAATTTGTTACATAAATTATTCTATCTCATTAGTGAATGCATATACATATTTATCACTTACATTACATGGAGAAGAAGAAAAGGAATAGAACTTTAGTTTGGTACTTACCTTTTGGAATGGAGAAGGATCTTCTGTCTCAACAAAAATTTGTCCTCATGTTCATACTTAGTCAAATTTTATAAAATAATATTAAGATATTAATTTATGATTTTTATTAATTAAACAAGACTTTTTAATTGGCTTGGGATATAAGTGAGACATGTAATCTTCGTGTATTTGTTGTAGTTAGTTTTATTTTTATGTGTTTGGTTACACTTTTTTATGTTTGGATTTGGTAATGATTGCAATTGTGCATGGTCTGATATAAAAGCATTGATGTGAACTATGTAATAATAGCAAGATATTTGTAATTTTTATATAATAAGGATCATGTTTGGTGCACTTGTTCGTATCAATCTTCCTAGCACTCAATCTGTTATGGAGAAACTCTCATTCAAGGACTTGGCTTCTGCTCTTGTCAAGACAGTCTACATGAACAGCAAATCAGCTCAAATCTTCTAAACATGGCTATGTTTGGTGTAATAAACGAGTCTTGACAGTGATTTCTATCATGCTATGAATTTACTAAGCATGTCATTCTTTACCTCGATATATTTGTCGTACAATCATAAATGTGAGGATATTTGTCGTACAATCATAAAAACTTCAAATAATTAATTTAGTAGCACCTTAACAAATAAATGTGAGTGTTACCTAAGTGTTATACTAGATAGCACATGTGGATACACTCACTTCACATATGCAAGGTATTTTGTCAACCAACCATAAACAGTGATACACACAGAATAATGACACACATTTCTGGTTCATCATATGTGCTTCCTATTTATTTTTATCTGTTTGGTTACACATTTTTATATTTGGATTTGGTAATGATTGGAATTGTGCATGGTCTGATATAAAAGCATTGATGTGAACTATGTAATAATAGCAAGATATTTGGCATTTTTATGTGTAATAAGGATCATGTTTGGTGCACTTGTTCGTATCAATCTTCCTAGCACTCAATTTGTTATGGAGAAACTCTCATTCAAGGACTTGGCTGCTGCTCTTGTCAAGACAGTCCACATGAACAGCAAATCAGCTCAAATCTTCTAAACATGGTTATGCTCCGTGCAACAACCAGCCTTAAAATGCAATCTCTCTGAAGTTATGAATTTACTGACTGTGTCACTCTTTAAACTTTAAATATTTTTGTGAATCTATCCTACGACCTCAAGGACTTATAGTCGCAAATTTCATTGAGTCACTACAATTAAGCTACTAGTAGCTCAATTTTGAAGCACTAAGTTGTTACAACTCAAGTCCTGCTACAGTTAGTGAAAATCTAATCAAACTTGTGGAGACACAGTTTCAGGTAAACCACTATATCTTGTTTCTTTAGTGAGTACTCTTGACTGACTAGTGGAGCTACTAATTTCATTTTAGATTAATTGTGTTCTGCTGAGACATACTTGCAAGTTTTTTCACTAATTAAAACACATGATTGTTTTTTTGCCTAGGAACTTAATTTATTTGTCTTGACAAGGTGAAATTAATCAACACCACATAGTGGAATTAAGACTTGGTTGACTTTGTCTTGATAAACTGAAATGCTTAAGTTTAATCTGGCATTATCATCCTTGTTAGAATTATGTGCCTTAAAATTCTATTTGATGTGATGATTATTGTTTTGAGTGAACTGGTGGAAGAGCAGAGATTGAAAGACCAGATATTCATATCAAATGCCCATTTTCTTGCTCTCTACCTAACCTTGATTGAAGTTGAAGATCCAATTTCCATCTATAAGGTTCTTCTCATGCTACTAGAGTCTAGTTATATTACAATTCCAGACATTTTACATCTGAAGACAATTTCATAATGCTTTGAGTTCTTGCTTGGTGATCTGTCCAATGCAAATGTGAATCATGTTAAGCTGTGCCTGGCTCTGGCTCTGCTCTGGAAATGGAGTCCAAGTCACTCTCTCAATTAAAGGTGGTTAGGAGGATTGGCAATTTTCTTGAGCTTGTATATGCAAAGGGTATGGAAGATTGAATCTTGATCTGATGTCCCGTACTAATGATGATGAAGCAAAAACAACAATAATATTGAAGACTTCAAATTTTTAATTGATATGTCATGTTTTCATTGGCATGGGACAACGTATACTACAGGATTTGAGACAACAGATCTATGTTTCATAAGATTTGCTGGAACCAACTCGGAAGCTGCGTAAGGCTTTTCTGGCATGTTTTATCACATGTGCAAAAGGCTTCAGCTACACAACAGAACCAACTCTCGAAGGTGATTATCCATCTGAGATGAGTGGTGCTGTTGATCTTGATCCCCAGCAATGCATAACAGATATAGCAGACTTTGCAAACAACGTTTGTATCTTACTAGAGTTGAGTGCTTAAAATGAAACCAATATTGCTGATATAGCTTCTGATGTATAATTTTACTGCTTAGCCACCACTGGTCTAGTAACCAATCTCCCCAAGATCAGTGTAATCCTAGAGTCCTGGAGTAGAAGCATCCCTCACTTATTTGTGCAGCGAATCCCGCTTTCGTTATGCATGCAAACAATGCTTATTGAATTGAATGATATTATCAATATCCTACTAGAGATTTCAACAATTGAAGTGATTGTTTCTGAACTAAAAAGTTCAGGTGTTCCTATTTTAGCCAAAGCTGCTGTGCTAGTAGCAGCCTTGGAATTGCATTGAAATATCAAGTAATTTTTCCACCTAGAATTTGCATAGACTGATGAGTTTAATTGGTTGCACTAGCATCTAATCATATTTTGACAAATTAATCTCTATCATTATTTCTCTCTTTAAAGATTAAAATAGCATGTTAAAATGTCAGAGTGGAAGTTTAAAATATTTTAAACACAAGTAAAATAAGAAACCTACAAAAGTGTGAAACAACAAACATCATTAAATAAATCCTCAAGAAAATGCATCAACTTTATAGACATTGTTACTTATTTTTCACCTCCTTTATATAAGCACACATGTCTTCTCTTCACAGAGACAAGCCCTTCTTAGAATACAAACTTATAACTTGCTGTCTTATGCATATGCAGTAAAATTAAAATCCTTCTGTTATGTTTGTTGTTTTCTGTATAATTTTGAATCAATTTTACAAGAAAACAAAAACATAGCTGTAGGATTTTGAATTAACAAAAAAGAGCCCCATAACAAAACTACTGCACCAACAAGGCATTAGTCTAGTAGTGTAAGGTTTCACTCAATCTCCAGATAAGTCAAAAGGTCTGATTCCTAAAAATAACACAATCACGCATCTCGAAAGTGATTAGTTCTTTACCCATTAGGTAAGAGAAAATAACTATTGCTAGTTTTCAAGTTTGATATAATTAACAATAGCTTTAAGGATGAGCAGAAAGTAAAGAGCTGTAGGGCACCAAAACATCACGGACAAAAAAGGATTCTCTTACCAAACCCATCACATGCAAACCTTTTCCAATCTTTGTCTCTTTATGATCATCCAATAGACACTAGCCACATGGTAGTGGCCCATGTAGCCCCACCTAGTCTTAGGTATGGGTTGGGATATATACATATATATATATATATATTGAGGTCTTGATTTAAAGGGTTGCTATCATTATTTCCACTTAAAGCTTCACATTTCCATCTCTCTCATAAAATTCTCATTCCATAATATCCATTTCATGGTAGTGACTGTGTTACTTTGATATGATGGCTTCAGTCAGTGTATATTTGGTGCTAATGATCATTATATCTTTCATGCCATCACCTTTGCATTCATCATATTCACAATCTTCACTATCTCCTTTCCAAGAATTATCACCAGACATTGCTCCACTCTTTCCTTCTTCTCCTGATGATGTGTTACCAACTCCTGGTGGCTCTGAAATCCCCACCATTCCTTCCAATCCAAGTTCAAACCCAGATGACATGGTTGCTCCAGGACCACTTTCTGCATTTTCACCATTTGGATCAATGTCTTCTAATGCTCCTACAAGTCTAGTTTGTAACCCAGCTATTGCTGCTTTTACAGGTTTAGCAGCATACTGGTATATGCAGTGTATTAGAGTTTGAGTCATTTATGGTGTAAGCAAGATTCTCTTTATTGAATGATTACTGTTTCATCACCACCTTGTAGTATATTATTATTGTATATAGTGAACCATTTTCAATAAATATATCTATAGTTGAGAATTATGACGTGTTTAATCTATTTAACTAACTCCAACCAATGTGGTTAAGGTTTTTTTGTACTACTAAAGTTATCCCCTCACCATTTGGAAAATGAACTAATATCTTTCAAGGTATGTAGTTGTCCCTCCCAACAAGTGTCGCTTACAAGAATCAAAGCATTAACATTTTGCTCTTTCTAGATATCTAATAGGACCTAACATGACTAGACCAACGCCTTGTTAATAGTGTGATTAAGGTTTGGTCGTTGTTCGAATAAGTAGTCTTAGTAAAATATAGAATGATAAGAAATTAGAGGATTATAGAACCTCTACAAAGATAAACCGAAGGGAAGAGTGGAGCACAAAGAAAGGAAAGTCCTAAAGCCTAATCATTGTAGGAGAGCTTGCCCATAATCCAGAACAATCTACATTTACAATCACATAGTTGTATGCAATACAAAAACCCTATGAAAAAGATGGATAAGTAATTCTAAGTGGTAATGTCACAACTAAACAAGAAGAATAGTGTAAATGATAACATACAAACACAGCAATCATTGTACAACTACTTATCCAATGGAGAAAGTTTATTATAAAATTGTTGTCTGAAAACTTAATATTTATGGTGATTTTAAAGACATTCCATTAAACAGGAACATAGAGACACCAATTCAACCAAATAAAATAAAATGAAAACTAGTATTATAGTCATCCAAGTACATTCCAGAAAATATCTAGCAGTTACTTGAGGAACAATCAAACTAAAATACCATAGATAAAATTAAAAACCCTCTTCCATGAAGATATAACAAAAAGCTGCAAATCAGTGTGTGCTAGTTTATTACTTGCTTTCAAGAAGCTTATCAATCAAATCAGCAGCTTCTTGAACTGTGGTGATGGTCTGAGCACTTTCTTCTCCAACACTGATACCAAATTCCTCCTCAAGTCCCATCACAATCTCCACCTGCAAAAAAATTCAAATGTCTAAATAATCTAAGATTGTAAAACAAAAACCATAGACATTGGGTTTTAGAACCACATTAATGGCCATAAAGCTCAAGTTGTAAAAGTGGGTTGAGGTAAAGGTGGATAGACTCAAGAAATAGAGGAATCAAGGAAGAAGAAAATGAGTCATTTAATAAAGTAAGAACTAAATAAAAAACATGAGGCATTTTTTCATTAAGACGACAAATAGAAATTAAGAACTAAACATAGGTTTGTTTCTTTTATCATTAACATTGAACATTGTGCCATATGTATTTCCAGATATATCAACACCATGAAGGGGTGAGTTCGGCAAAACAGTAAGGTTGATTGTCTTATGACATATAGTGGACGTCATAAATTCAAATCCTGAAAACAACCTATTCACTTGTGATGGTAAGATTGAATACATCTATCCTCTTCAAACCTCACTAGGTAGGAGCCTCATGCATTGGGTCATACTATCAGGTGGCATGAAGGGTAGCCTAACATGTTTTCTTTTTTGGTGAAAAAGTACTAATCATGAACGTCAGAACGTTCATAGCCTAAAAAAGACAACTCTTCTTAAAAACATGAAAAAACACAAGAAAACATGTGTCAATCATTATTAATACTTTGAAGCTCTCAACTTGTGCACCAATCCATCAATAGTTTCCAACCTTAAAGATCCTTGTATTCCTCGGTATCACAAGAGAACAAAAATAACAGAAAAAGTACCAAGAAGAAACAGAAAAGATCTCACCAAGGCAATCAAACGCTCACTAGAATTTCTCTCAATAACAAAAAGAACATAGATACAATCAAGCATAGAGAATACTTACGAATGTACATATTTATTAATAATCTATCCTTCGATGGAGGTATCGCAACTATAGATAAAAATAGTTCATTACGAAAATACCGTATCAAGAGAATCAGCTCAAAGTGCAGAAAATTGAAGAATCGGGAACTTCAAAAGCTTCTACAGCAGAAGCTGGAGGGGCACTACCACCATTGAGACCAACAGAATTCTTGGTCTCCACTGCTGAATTGCTATTTTTCAAATTAACCTTGGAAGTAGATGCATCTCTCTCAGGTTTTGTACTCATCCCAACTGACGGATTATGACCGGCCTTCAGTTCCACATCTTCAGGAACAACAATCTCTTCCAGATTCTGAGGCAAGGATGCAGGATCAAGTTCATAAGATCCTACAGGAACACCTAGCCTTTCCTCACCAGTCATTTTAAATGAATGAACCCTGTGAGAGAATCTGAATAACTCCGCTGATGGAATTTGAACTGAGTGTTTGCCTTCCTTCATAATTCGAGAGAAGAGACTCACAAAATCTTTCAACTTGGCCAAGTATGCAACGACTACGCCTTCACCTTCAACATAATCTGACAAAATCTGAACAAATTCATAATCATACTGCTGATGAGATTTGGCATCCATGTACCATTTGATATCCCAATTTTTAAAAAGGGCCCAAGTTTCTCCCTTTCTTGGATACACTTTAAAAGTAGAGCGGCCAATCCTTTCACAACAAATCAAATGAGAGAACATCAGATGATCTTTAGTGGTGTCAGAGGCACCAAGTTTAAATTTCCCACAAGCAATTGGCAATTGCTCATTAAACCAGTGGATTTCATCATCTTCATCCGGATCAGCTTCAAACCATGTTATCCGCACCTTGAATCCATTAGAGAAAACTTTTCTGATTATAGCATAGAATCTAGGCATGCCATCAGCTGTGTCAAAGATAGCCCAAATCTGCCCAACCTCAAAGCACTCTTCTTTCTTCTCAAAGTCATTGAACTCGGGATCAGGAAAGACAAAAGAAGTACTCTCCGAAGCTTTATCAGTCTTTGAGTCATCCACTGCTTCTTTTCCCCTTGTCTCTTTAATTTTCACATCTCCATTTACTAAGCTCTCTTCAGAATGTTTACACTTGACCTCTTTCTGACCATCTTTCGTATCAGCAGCTGAACCATACTGATAATTGACATTAGCTGCCTGCGCACAACTTTCATCAGCGTCAGATGATGATCTGCTCCCCTTGCTCCTTTTCGAAGGTTTTAATGAGTCATCATCATCGTCACTCACATTCTCCTTGTAAGAAACCTGATGCTTTTGCCGTGTAGATCTACGCGGGTTCTCTTCTCTATTAGATGAAAACTTTTCTACACCAGGAAAATTACCTTTGTCGGCAAACGTATCGTTTTCAGATTCCGTGCTGTCTATAGAATCAGAAGATTCACTGGATTCTTCTCCCCGCTTCCTCCTTCTCTTTCCATTTGGCTTTCTGGAGGTGTCAATAGTAGAGCCTTTTTCCTCAGAAGGCTGTGCATTGGTCTTCTTTGTGCTCAAATTACCTTGAGATCCAACACCTGCATTGGAAGTAACTTGATTCACGCCATATTTCCGATGGTCAAAAGCTTGTGGAGTTGAATTAGTTGCTGGAAATGTACCTTGCATATCCACATCATATGCAATGAATGGCTTATTGCAATTCTGACAACGAAGAGATCTATTTAAAACTTCCCTGTAATACTCATATCTAAAGTAGCAAAAAGTGCAGGCAGTCCAAAACGTAGGGCGGCCACCATTAAGGCCACCCTGCTGAGATGACTGTCTAGGCTGTTGGTGTTGCTGAGGATTCAAGTTTGTAAATACCGGCCTGACACTCCTTTGCACCGCAGGATTAAAATTCATCTGAACCTTCTGCACATTATAAGATGGTGTAGCATTCCTGGTCATTGTAACCCTGCGATACATGTCATCAAACCTAGATCGGCTTAAGCTATCCAAAAGCACTCTTTGAGCTTCCCCAATCAGCTTAAATGCAGCTTCTGCACCCGGAAACTGGTTTTTGTCAGGATGAAGTTGGAGAGCAAACTTCCTGTATTGTTTCTTAATTGTCGTGTCATTAGCTGTCAACTCAATTTGAAGAATTTTATACCAGTCCATCACATTGCCATTCAATTTATGTTCGGCAGCGCAATGCACATCACAAACAATAAGAATTTGACTGATATTCTCCAAATCAGGATATAGTTGCTTAGCTTTAAGGGCAAGTTTACGAGCCCCTGCAAAATCCTTGCTTTTCATCTTCTTTTCAGCCATACCGCTGGCCCTTAAGGCCTCTTCTTTATTGCAATCCATTAAAATTCCAGATTTCAAAACCTGACAGCAAGTGCTATGGCAAAGCAAACGGACAAAGAAGAGACATTTAATTTATAAGTGCTCCAAGAACAGATTGATCTCAGTTGAAAAATGTCAAGAGTTGAAAGCCCTATCGGCACCACACTAATCCCTCAAAATATTACAGTTGTCACGTTCAGACTAACCTGCAGATTTTATATAACATGCAATGGTTAGACCTATACCGACTAAAAATATATAAAAAAATGGAAAGTTGCTGATATCACAATCAAATTTCCATACATAAAAGTTCTCCAAACACAAACATAAATGCTCCCGTACAATCAAAACGTGCAGTTCATTTAGGGGCCGTTTGTTTAGACTTGGGAAAAAGTGATTCTTCATGAATTTTGTGGTAAAAAATGATTTATGTATACTATCACAAAATATTTTGCATTTTGCTACAAGTCTGAAAAAACAGTTTTACTTCCCCTCTCTTCTCTAGAAAGAAGAAAAAACTGTTTTCCCCATAAGCTACAAAATTCAGATTCTCTTGAAACCACAATGTTTGATGAAGTCTAACCAGGCAACTTTAGAAATTTCAAAAAGAGACTATTTAAAAAAAATGAAGCTTTTTATTTTGGGAAAATTGCATAAACAGATGGACTCTTAAAAATCTATACCTAGAAAACTTCTCTCCAATAGCTATAGAATGAGTTCAAATTTCTACACAGAAGTTAAAACAACTTTACAATATCATTGACACTTTGTTCTGCAAACATAGCACAAAATTAAATGGGCAACGTTCAAATTCCACAACCAGGAAATAGAAGAAGCAGAAACAATCAAAAAACCCTAAATCTATTATGAAATTAACAAAACAAAACACAAAGTTGCGATTTTTATTTTCAGTATCAGTGAAAAAACTTGAATAGAATACCAAAGAAACATAGAAAGAGAAAACAAAATACTCATTAGAGTAAAGGAAAGGCACATAAACGAAGACACTGATTCATTCATCATTCAAATAAGGGGAAATTAATGCATTCCACAAATTTTGAAACATGCTATGGAGGAAATTATTGAAACAGTAAAAGTAAGAGATAATGATATTATTTGAAATTGGTAAAGGGTTTTAGAGGAGAAGGAATTAAAGGAACCTGTTATAGGAAAATTGAGGTGAAAAAGTTGAGTACTTGAGGCCTAGATGCACAAGACAACAATAGAAGCTGAAATTTTTCACCTCCAAGGGGAAGAAGTGCTTTTTTTTATAAGTTTGACTTGTTTCCCATAATGCCACTTAACTTTTAGGATTGAAATGTTATATCTGTTGCAATTTTCTCCAAAGTATAGGGGTGTATTTTCAACTATTGTTTGATCAAGGTTGATCCAATAGTACAAATTTATCCTGGATTAGTTTTGTACTCTAGTAATATCAATGTTGGCCCAAGTTCTATGGACTCATCTATTTTGGGCTTAGAATAAGGTTCATAATTTATATGAGTGTAATAGTATTAAAATTGGCTACTTCCACAAGTTAAGTTATTTTAGATTTGGTCTTTACATTAGAGTAAATTACATTAACACCCCCTGAGTTTTAGTAAAATTATATAAATAACTCTCACTTTTCTACACCTACACAAATTTCCTCTAGTTTTTATACTTTCATTACACTGAATAAGAAATAAGTGTAATTTTTAAACAAAAATGTGAAAAAAGGAAATATGTTGAACAAAATATGATATATTGTGGAGACAAGTCTAAATAATATACAAATCAATGTATCTTTATTATTTTTTGTTACAAAATGCATTAACAATTTTAAAGAAATATTATTTAAATCGATCTTATAATATAGTGTAACGAACCAAAAATAATAAATAAATATTGACTCATATATTATTTGAAATTTTCTCCACAATATATCATGTTTTTTTTTAACTTAATTGCATTTATCACATTTTTTGTTTAAAAGATTACACTTATTTCTTATACAGGGTGGTCAGTGTAATGAAAGTATAAAAATTAGGGGAAATTTGTGTAATTGTAAAAAAATGAGGTGTAGTTTGCTTAATTTTACTAAAACTCAAGTGGTCAATGTAATTTACCCTTTAGATTATTATGTTTTAGGTTTGGATTTTGCTAACCCAATTGTGAGATGCATTATTTATCTCTGAACTTCAACTATTTAACATTTAGATCATTCTCATAAGATGAAATAGATTATTGCTTAAAATTTATTAGATTGATTCATATATTTAATTGCGAAAAAATTAAAATGAATTTGCCCGTAAAGCTATTAATAACAAAAAGTTTGTATGTTTCAAATAAAACATTATTAAAGAATTTAAATACATTTTAATGATTATAAGATTTTAGTAAATGTAAAAGATAAAATAAAATAAATTTAAAATCTTAAAAATATAAAATATGAAAGATTACGTAAAATTAAACTAAAACTATTTCCCATAAGTGTTGTGATTCAACAATTTAAAATTAGTTTTACAACATAATGTAAAGTATAATTAGTTATTTATAATATTACTAATAATAGTGACAACCATATGTACAAATGAATCTTCTAGCCATACCACATTTAGATAACTATGTGCCTTAATAGTTCTAGAATGATCAAACTATTTTTTGCATATAGTAAGGTAATGAGGATGCCACCAAAATACTATGGTTGGATTAATTAAGATATTTAGAGTTAAATATATTTGTTTGCTACTGGACTATGCTATTGAATGGGAAGTCATGCACATGCATGTTTATTTGGGGGGATTCAAAATAAAAGCACATGTTATCCATGTGTTAATTATTATTATAACACCTATTATGTTTCCTTTCACATCAAAATACACTCTACTAGTAATGATAGGAACAAGGAATATGCAATTTGGTACACTAAAGTTTTAAAAAGAGTTATATCTTATATGTTGTCTTATATCAATAAAAATATGTTATATCAAGTAAAAAATTTAAGACTTTATTTTAAATGTTGTTTTTATTTTATTATCATTTAGCGGAACACTTATGAGATAGTATTTAAGACAATTGATATTTATGAATGAAGTTGGGGCTTTACACAAGAAATTAAAAACACCAAAAATCAAACATTATGATTTGGAAAACATGGAACTGTTGGAAATTATCCATCTATAATCTTTAGATTGAACGCGGAAATCCTTATGATCATGGCTTCGTTCCCATAACCCAATGTTTATGCTCATACATAAACTCATATGGAACAACCATGATCCAGACCGAAGAAACCCCAACTGATTTCATGGTGAAGAAGAAGAACATACATTGATTAGCCATTTGGAATCTCGAAGGTATGTGGGTGTGATGATCTTCCAGATGTAAGAGCGTCTGATGGTTTTCCTTTGCTTCTCTAGAGGGGAATGAGAAAGCCTAGGAGAGTCTTATGCTAGATGGAGAGAGTTCTGTTCCTTATCGAATTGTGATGGTGTGTTATCTCATATAACATAACTCCTCACAATTCACCTTTATTCTCATCAGCCTACTCAACCAAACCTGTTGCTCTACAAATGGGAACCATAACCCATAAAAATAACCGAAGCGGTTACTACTTAAGAGGCAATAATTTTGATTCAGTCCCTTCATCAAATCAGAAATTGTCTGAAGGTATCTACACTTATAATATTTCATGCCACATATGCCCTTAGCCACCAAATTAATTCTTGATGATCATTTTATATTTTGGCTAATTAAATAATGGTCATAACACAATTATAAAATTATATTTGTGACCCATAAATTGTCAGAAATTCTAACAATCTCCTACAGGTCACATATATGATTCACCATACGCGTTATCCTTATTGCGTGCTTAAATATTATCATTATGACTCAGGCATACCCAAATTATCCCATCCATTAGTCTTGTCTTCATATCGAATCACAGTGAATTTCGCCACATCAATCATGACTAATTAACAATGATCACCAACATTGACACAACTAAATGACATAGATTCAACATGAAGATCACATGAATATGATCTGTACATGTCAATTTTCAAATAGTCCTACTTAACTTTAGTGAGATCTTTAATAATAATATAAAACCTTTGTGCAAAGCATAAAGACACAATACCAAAATGAATGATTAATCAACTGGAGTTTGAATACAAAGTTTTCATACATAATACTGAAATTACATAGAACATAATAAAAGGTGTACACTTTCTAACTCCCACTAAACCAAAAAATCCTCATATTGCAGAACACCCATGTGAGCAGTATGCTCATAAAAGACATTGGGTGTGATAGCTTTTGTAAGAGGGTCCACAATCATGGAGTTAGTGCCTAAGTGTTCTATGGAAAGTTGTCCACTTTGTACTTTCTCCTTAACAACTAGGAACTTAATGTCGATGTGTTTCGACTTTGCTGAACTCCTATTGTTGTTGGAGAACAACACGACTGATCTATTGTCACAATATAACTTTAGTGGTCTTTCAATTCTTTCCTCAATTCACAGCCTAGTGACAAAATTTCTCAGCCATGATGACTGATGTGATGCCTCATAACATGCTATATATTCTGCCGCCATGGTGGATGATGCCACAAGAGTTTGCTTGGCAGAGCGCCAAGAAATTGCACCACCAGCCAACAGATAAACATAGCCCGAAGTAGATAGTCTACTATCTTGGCATCCCGCAAAATCGGAGTCAGAATACCCAATGATCTCTAATTGGGCTGATCTTATATATGTGAGCATATAGTCTTTTGTTCCCTTTAAGTATCTCATGACCCTCTTGGTTGCTTTCCAATGGTCCATTCCTGAATTACTCATATATCTGACTAAAACCCCAACTATGAACGCTATATTCGGACGCGTACAAACTTGAGCATACATAATACTCCCTATAGCTGATGCATAAGGGATCTTTTGCATTTCCTGAATTTCCAGATTTCCTTTTGGGCACAAATTGAGACTAAATTTGTCTCCCTTAGCAACTGGAGTATACATTGCTTTACAGTCCTGCATACCATATCTTTTAAGTACCTTTTCTATATAGATCTTTTGTGATGATCTTTTAGCTCTCGCTTGGGCGAGGCAATCTCACTTGGGCGAGGCACTCTCGCTTGAGCGAGAGCTCTATGACAGAAAACAAACAGGGCGATTTCTGCATCGTTCTTCTCCGAAAAATCACCCAAAAATTTAAAAAAAACACCAAAAAAACATTGATTCATTTTGAATCTATATATATACACATAGAAAATCAATCAATTACTATCCTAATTGATCCATGGCATAAACCAAAAAAAAACCCAAAACCCTAAATCAATCCAGATTTTAGGGAAGAAAAAAAAATGAAACCTAATTTCACACATGAATCAAATTAGGGTGGCTCTGATAACACTTGTTGGAAATTATCCATCTATAATCCTTAGATTGAACGCGGAAATCCTTATGATCATGGCTTCGTTCCCATAACCCAATGTTTATGCCCATACATAAACCCATATGGAACAACCATGATCCAGACCGAAGAAACCCCAACTGATTTCATGGTGAAGAAGAAGAACATACATTGATTAGCCATTTGGAATCTCGAAGGTATGTGGGTGTGATGATCTTCCAGATGTAAGAGCACCTGATGGTTTTCCTTTGCTTCTCTGGAGGGGAATGAGAAAGCCTATGAGAGCCTTATGCTAGATGGAGAGAGTTCTGTTCCTTATCGAATTGTGATGGTGTGTTATCTCATATAACATAACTCCTCACAATTCACCTTTATTCTCATCAGCCTACTCAACCAAACTTGTTGCTCTACAAATGGGGGTCATAACCCGTAAAAGTAATCGAAACGGTTACTACTTAAGATGCAATAATTCTAATTCGGTCCCTTCATCAAATCAGAAATTTCCTGAAGGTATTTACACTTATAATATTTCATGTCACATATGCCCAAAGCCTCCAAATTAATTCTTGATGATCATTTTATATTTTGGCTAAGTAAATAATTGTCATAACACAATTATAAAATTATATTTGTGACCCATAAATTGTCAGAAATTCTAACACAAAGTGACATAAGCTGTTGTTTCTGTAGCTTGCAGCAATTCTAAATGACACGAAATAATACTTACTGGCTGAGTCACGACCAGGTCGCTCTCTTTAAGACGTTTCGTGGCACTGCCCAAAATGTGCAAGCAGACTATCAACCACGTCGTCCCCAGGATAAAACATCCCAGATCTCTGTTATCGGATTCTTACTGCACTGTAAGAACCGATCTCGAATACACCCTCCACAATATGGCTACCAGTGCCAATTCTCGAAATTACCCATAATATGGCTACTTGTGCCAATTCTCTTCCCACAATACTGACTACCAGTGTCAGTTCTCGAAATCCCACTTTGGCTTCCTGTGCCAATTCTTTACCCACAATACTGACTACCAGTGTCAATTCTCGAAATCTCAGAATATGGCTACTTGTGCCAATTCTTTACCCACAATACTGACTACCAGTGTCAATTCTCGAAATCTCAGAATATGGCTACTTGTGCCAATTCTTTACCCACAATACTGACTACCAGTGTCAATTCTCGAAATCTCAGAATATGGCTACTTGTGCCAATTCTTTACCCACAATACTGACTACCAGTGTCAATTCTCGAAATCTCAGAATATGGCTACTTGTGCCAATTCTTTACCCACAATACTGACTACCAGTGTCAGTTCTCGAAATCTCACTTTGGCTGCCTGTGCCAATTCTTAAGTGCCACGGAAAGAAATAAGAGAATCTCTGCAAGCAAGCTTCTCAACCAACTTGTTTCTTCACTAGCTGTTGCTAGTGCTATCATCTCAGCTTC
>NC_032027.1:12223499-12225430 GCF_001865875.1 Lupinus angustifolius | reverse complement strand
GCCACAAATGGTTCATCAACCATGTTGGCCTGCGGAGGATGATCCATAGGATTATTTCTGCACTTGCGTGCCATATGACCTGGCTTCCCACATTTGAAGCAGATGAACAGGTTGCCAAAGTCATTCTTAGCGGGTGGCTTATCATATTGGACCTTTTGGGGGTTCCAATTCTTGTTTCGACTAATGTTCTTAGCCTTATTCCCATTGCGGTTCTGATTCTTGAAGTTAGTGTCAGAAGGCTTCAGACCCACACCGGGGAATTTCTTCTTAGTGCTATTGTTCAAGACAATCAACACCTCATCTTTCTGATCTTGCTTACGAGCCTCTTCTTCAATACGAAGACGAGTGATCAGAGATTCCAAAGAGATTTCTTTGGTCTTATGCCTCAGAAGGTTTTTGAAGTCTTTCCAGCTAGGAGGCAGCTTGTCAATTATGACAGCAACTTGAAATTGCTCATTTAAGGGCATACCATCAAAAATGATCTCATGAGCAATTTTCTGAATCTCGTGGGAATGAGACTCTACTGATTTATCATCAGTTATTTGATACTTGAGGTAGCGGCTAACAAAATATTTCTTAGTCTCAGCTTCCTCAGTATCATATTTTTTTCTCAAGTGCATACCAAATTAATTTGGCTGACTTGTATGGGCTGTAGTAATCATACATATCATCAGACAACCCATTCAGAATGAAATTCTTACATAAGTAATCATTTTAATTCCAGAGAGCTATTTCAATAGCCAGATTATCCGTTTCCTCTTTTTCAGCCTCATCCGACAACACTGGGATGTCGGTTTTCAGAACGTGGACAACCTTTCTCATAGTGAGGAAAAATTCCATCTTATGTTGCCAACGTTTGAAATTTGTTCCGTCAAACCGAAATGGCTTGTTCAGGTCATAGCTGTTTGGTCCAGTAATATTATCTACGAATGTCATTGCAGTCGAAATGTCTTAAAATTGTTGTTTCTGTAGCTTGCAGCAATTCTACATGGCACGAAATAATACTTACTGGCTGAGTCACGACCAGGTCGCTCTCTTTAAGTCGTTTCGTGGCACTGCCCAAAATGTGCAAGCAGACTATCAACCACGCCGTCCCTAGGATAAAATAGCCCAGATCTCTGTTATCGAATTCTTACTGCATTGTAAGAACCGATCTCGAATACATCCTCCACAATATGGCTACCAGTGCCAATTCTCGAAATTACCCACAATATGGCTGTTGAAGTCATCATCGTTAGACTCAATGATCACTTTTACGTTAAGGTCATAAAACCTGTACGCTTTGTTGTTTACAGCATACCCAATGAATACACATTCATATGCTCTGAGTTTAACTCTCTAGGGACATACCATCAGAAATGATTTCATAAACAATTCTATTTATCTCATAGGACTGAGATTCTACTGATTTATCATCAATCATCTGATACTTGAGGTAGCCGCTAACAGCATACTTTTTAGTCTCATCTTCCTCGGTATCATATTTTTCTCTCAAGTACATACCAAATTAATTTAGTAGACTTGTATGGATTATAGTAATCATATATATCATCTGACAACCTATTCAGAATGAAATTCATACAAATGTAATCATTTTCATTTCAGAGAGCTATATTAATAGCTAGTTTATCCATTTCCTTTTTTCAGCTTTTTCCAGTGCCACTGAGATATCGATTTTCAGAACGTCAGCAACCTTTCTCATAGTGAGGAAAAATTTCATCTTATGTTGCCAATAGTTACATATAACTTAAACATGTCATCAGTGGTGTACCCTTTCTCAACAAATACCCCATTCTTAGTAAGAGTATACAAGTATGCTCCTATAGTGGTGTGGGAGTCACCCAACAACACCTTCTTATCATCAGCATCCGTGTATGTTTTGAACATAGCACGGTCATAGCAGACATGGCAGGATGCGCCAGTATCTACCC
>NC_032027.1:12149035-12223399 GCF_001865875.1 Lupinus angustifolius | reverse complement strand
AATATGGCTACTTGTGCCAATTCTTTACCCACAATACTGACTACCAGTGTCAGTTCTCGAAATCCCACTTTGGCTTCCTGTGCCAATTCTTAAGTGCCACGGAAAGAAAGGGGGAGAAGTTTGCCAGAAATGCGTTGGCGGAATATTAGGGGGAGAAAGAGAAGTTGAGAGGAAATGCCTTCAACTTGGTGCCAGTTAAAATGAAGGGAGAAAGCCTCTATTTATAACATGAGATTTTTCTCATGTTCCTCATTTCTCCCATGTGGGACTTGGGAGCTTAATTTTTATTTTTTCAAAAATCTTCCATGTGGGACTTTGAGAGTTGTTTTTTCAAACTCTTCTATGTGGGACTTGGGTGTTTTTTATATTTCACACCCAAAAGTTCTCACTCATGGTTTTCAACAAACCATGTTCCAACATAAGCACTTGGCAATGTAAGAAGTTGGTGGAAGCTTGATCCAAGTGCGTTATCAATTCATTATTTTAGCTCCAAATGGAAGAGGGTGAGCACCAAACCTAAGGTCACTCTTGAACATAAATTGATCTAAAAGTATATATATATATATAAAACTCTTTAGCCAGAGATCAAAATTTACTAACTTGGTGGCTTTTTTATATATTCTGTTTTTCTTTTTTAAATTAGATAAAAAATTTATAATACCAATGAATGTAATGTGCATTGGGCCATGCATAACTGTAGTGGATATCACTGCTCCAAAATGAGGTGTAACATAGGTAATGAATATGGATCCTCTCCATGATCCAGTGCCAAAAGAGATAGTGAAATGTGACATTTAAAAAAATTTAATGGTGCAAATCTAAATTTATTTTTAATTAAAGTTTTTTTTTAAAATATCAATTCAATTTAGACCTCATATTTAAACATTTATTGGAATGAGCAGTTACATACGTCCTAAAAGGATTAGTTTGTTAGTCATAGGGTGAGAGGATATTTTTTTGTACAACCATAAAAACTTCAAATAATTAATTTATAGCACCTTAACAAATAAATGTGAGTGTTACCTAAGGGTTAGTTTGGGAGTTGGATTTTGGAGGGGAAGGAAGGGAAAGGGAAGGCTTCGGAGTCATCTCACAAATGTATTTTATGCATCCTAAGCCTCCCATTTCCCTTCATTCCCCTCCAAAATCCAACTCCCAAACTAACCCTAAGTGTTGTGCTAGATACCACATGTGGACACACTCACTTCACATATGCAAGGTATCTTGTTGTATATGGAATGAGCAAAAGCCATAGTGAAAGCTAATCACCCAAAATCTTTAAGCTAGAAGTTGGAATTACCTCCCTACCAGCTTTGGGTGCAAGAGAATATTTCCCAAGTTTGTTTCAAAAAATCCCCTCAAAATTTTTATATTAAAAAGCTTTATCTAATTTAGTATAAAATGTATAGTACTATAACATATTTGCAACATTTTTCTTCTTTCATCATTTTTATGTATGGCTTGGTTGTTGGTGTAGTTTATATATGATTAGTGAAAAACTTAATTTGTTACATAAATTAATCTCTCTTATTAGTGAATGCATATACATATTTATCACTTACATTACATAGAGAAGAAGAAAAGGAGTACAATTTTAGTATGGTACCTACCTTTTGGAGTGGACAAGGATCATCTCTCTTAGAATTTTCTTGTCCTCATGTCCATACTGAATCAAATTTCATAAAATAATATTAAAATATTAATTTATAATTTTATAACTTTTCTTTTTAATTAAATGAGAATTTCTAATTGGTTTGGGACACAAAGTGAGACATGTAAATAGGGATGTTAATATGGGCATTGCCCGTGGGCCAGCCCGCATTGCCCGCAAAAAAATGCGGGCAGGACATAGTATTTTTGCATGTTAGCCCATATTGCCCGGCCCGTTTGCCCGCTTTTTTAGCGGACATTTTAAATGGGCTGTCGGCATTACATTCAACCCTTTAAAATTTTAATTTTGGCCCAGTGGCTCAATTTCCTTTACATTATTACATATTTACATATTTACATTTGCAATTCTTTTATTTCACCCACCCACAGCCACAAGGAGTTAGTGACCATGTTCTACAAAATGTCCGCGGACCGCTCGTTAGCCCATTAACCCGTTTTAAAACGGGCAGGACATGACTTTTTGTCCATTAACCTATTGCGGGCATGCCCGGCCCGCTTAAATTATTGCGGGCATGGGCTAAACGGGTCGGTCGGCCCGTTTTGTCATGCCTACATGTAATCCTCATCCCTTTGACATAGGGGTGGACATCTTAGTTCCAAATAGTGTATCACTCAATGTCTCACTCTTCGTGATGGTCAGAAAAATATTTTATTATTAAATTTTTAACTTAAATATATTTTGTCAACTGATCATAAAGAGTGATACACACAAAATGACACACATTTCTGGTTCATCATATGTGCTTCCTATTTATTTTTATCTGTTTGGTTACACATTTTTATATTTGGATTTGGTAATGATTGCAATTGTGCATGGTCTGATATGTAATAATAGTAAGATATTTGGCATTTTTATGTATAATATAAAGGATTCCATTGTGTATTGATGTTTATTGAAGAAGTAGAATATTCAGTGAATTACAAAAGCAAGGACCATACTCTTATATCAGTTGGTCTTGCTTGGAATGAAAGCAACAGAAAAAACTGAATGCAACTACTTCCTAACAAACTAATTGAGGCACTTTTAACATGTGCTTAAAACAGAGATGCTCTGCTACTAAAGCCAATCCAAAAGGCTTGCAATCTGCAAGAATAAGCTATCAATCAAGGCTTGATCACGAACCAACCAGAATTGGAAAAAGGCCTGCAATCTGCAACCTGCAATAAACAAATGAAGAGGTGCCTCATGTTTTAAAACATGGGCTAAGTGTTAGTAAACCAACCTGTTAGTAGACCAACCAAGGCAATATTTAATACCCCCCTTCAAGCTGGAAGATGTATATTAATCACTCCCAGCTTGCTTAAGTTAGTTTTGAAGAGAGTAGGTTCCAATGGTTTGGTCAAAATGTCTGCTACTTGAGCAAAAGTGGAGATTCGTAATAATTGAAGGAGTTTGTTGTTTAATCTTTCTCTAATAACATGGCAATCAATCTCAACATGTTTAGTACGTTCATGAAAAACAGCATTGGCAGCAATGTACCTTGCCGAATTTTTGTCACAATATAATAGAGCAGGGTGTTTGTAAAGAACTTGGAAGTCATTGAGGAGATATGTTAGCCACTGAATTTCACAAGATGCAATGGCAAGGGCACAGTACTCTGCCTCAGAAGATGATCTAGAAACAGTATTTTGTTTCTTAGATTTCCATGAAACAAGGGAGTCTCATAGGAACATTGAATAACCAGAAATGGATTTCCTAGTGTCGGGGCATGTAGCCCAATCAGAGTCAGAAAACCCTTTGATTTGTATGATGGATGTAGGAGAATATAGGAGGCCCTGCCCAGGTGTTCCCTTTATATATCTAAGAATACGGGTCATGGCTTTGTGGTGTAAGACAGTGGGGACAGCCATGAATTGCGTAAGTTGTTGCACAGCAAAAGTAATATCAGGACGGGTGTTAGTCAAGTAGAGAAGCCTACCTACAAGTTGTCTGTAGGATATAGGGTCATGATAAAGCTCACTGTCATTTTGGTGCAAATGAGTGGTTTTAACCATGGGTGTTGGAGCAGGTTTAGAAGTGAGAAAGCCAGTGTCATGTAATAAATCCAAGGCATATTTTCGTTGGCATAATGTAATGCCAATCTTAGAACGAGCCACTTCAAGGCCTAGGAAATATTTCAAGTTTCCTAAGTCCTTGATTTTAAATTGTGAGTCAAGATGATCTTTGACACTTGTGTCATTTCCAGCCAATATTAGATCATCAACGTAGATCAACAAGGCAGTGAAGTAATTGGCATTGGTTTTGGTAAAGAGAGAATGGTCATGTTGGGATTGTTTGTATCCCAAAGAAAGAAGGAGGAGGATAACTTGGCCAACCATTGCCTACTAGCCTGCTTCAAGCCATAAAGGGATTTATTTAATTGACAAACTTGATTAGGCTTGGTGCTATGCACACCAGGGGGTAAGGTCATGTATACAACTTCATCAAGGTCCCCATGAAGGAAGGCGTTATTGACATCAAGCTGGTGTAAAGTCCAGCCTTGTGTTGCAGCCAAAGCCAACAGTAACCGAATGGTGGTAAGTTTGATGACAGGAGCAAAAGTCTCATTATAGTCCAATCCTTCGGTTTGATTGTATCCTTTGGCAACAAGACGTGCCTTGTGTCTCTCAATGCTGCCATCAGCATTGTATTTGAGTTTGTAGACTCACTTGCATCCAATGGCTCTTTTATTGGGAGGAAGGGTAACAAGGGTCCAAGTGTTATTAAGGTGTAAGGCAGCAAGCTCATTGTTCATGGCCTCGACCCAATCAGTGGATTTTATGGCTTGATTATAGGTTTTTGGCTCAATATGGGAAGTGATGGACAAAGTAAATATTAACTGGTTGGTGGAAAGGGTGTCATAGGATAGGACATGTTCAAGAGGGTGCTTAATGTTCTGATGTTGTGAGGTGGGGACAGAGTTCAAGTAGTTACAGTGGTAGTCCTGGAGGTACCTAGGTGGGTGTGTGGACCTAAGGGGCCTTTTGGTGGGAGCTTCAGTAGTATGAGGAATAGGTGAGGTTGGAGGAGTAGGAGTGTGGCTGGGAGAGTCAATGCAGGGCATACTGTTTTGGCTGATAATTGTGTCATCATGAAAGGGAAGGTTGGGGGAAGGTGATGGTGTTGTAGGCAAGGGTAGGATACTTTCAAACTTGGCAGACTCATGATCAGAATTGGATGTGACTTGGTAAGGAAAGATATGCTCATGAAAGATGACATTGCGAGACAAGAAAATATTCCTGATGTGCAAGTTGTATAGAAGGTACCCTTTAGTCCCAATGGCATGACCAAGGAGGAGGCATCTGGTTGCTCTAGGATCAAGCTTGGTTCTATTATTTGTGAGGGTGGAAGCATAAACAAGGCATCCAAACACACGCAGGTAACTAAGATCAGGTTGCTTGTTGAACAAGGCTTCATATGGTGACTTAGAATTAAGAACAGGGGTGGGCAACCTGTTGATCAGATGAATGGAGTGAAGGACAGCATAACCCCAAAAAGCTTTAGGCATGTTAGATTGGAAAAGGAGGGAACGAGTGGTGTTTAGGATGTGCCTGTGTTTTCTTTCAACAACAGAGTTCTGTTGTGGTGTTTCAACGCAGGATTTTTGATGAATGACACCAAGTTGATCATAGAAATTGGGTTGAATAAATTCCAAGTCATTGTCGGTCCTAATGACCTTGATCTTCTTATTGTGTTGGGTGTTGGCTAGCTGAAAAAAGTTATGCACCAAGTTCCTTGCCTCAGATTTATTGGTCATAAGATAAACCCATGTATACCTACTAAAATCATCCACAATGGTCAAGAAGTACCTATGACCATGGAGAGTAGGGATGCTAAGAGGACCCCAAATGTCCATGTGTATGAGGTCAAAGGGATTAAGGCTGAAGGATGAGCTCCTTGAGTATGGCAACCTAGATTGTTTGGCAGTATGACAAGTATCACAAACAAGCTTAGAATCAAACTTAACAAAAGGAAATTGCTTATTTATATCCTGTAAAACAGATAAGGAAGGATGGCCCAATCTAAGGTGCCAAACATCAAAAACAGGAACATTATGATTGTTTACATATCCAACTACATGTAAGTGTTTATCAACAACTTTATGATTTCTACTTAGAATGTATAAACTGTTATAGGCTTCAACATGCCCAATCATCTTCGAGGAAGTCGTATCCTGAATCAAACAAAAATCCTTATCAAAGACAAGCTTGCATCTTAAGGAACAAGCCAGCTTATTAATAGAAATTATATTGTATTTGAAACTAGGCAGGTATAAACAATTATGCAGAGTAAGTGTGTGTGTTAAATGAATGGTTCCTGAATGGTTGGCAACCATGGTAATATTGTTTGGCAACCTCACATGTATGGGTTTGATGGAGCAAATTTTTGTAAAGTTTGATGCATTATTTGTAACATGGTCAGTAGCACCACTATCTAAAATCCATGTTTCATTGTTGAGAATTGTACCTGATACTTCAGAGTGTTCCTTGTTGAGGTAATCTTGACTCATTTGATTGATTATGTGTTCATGGCTAGTTATCTGCAGAGGTTGTTCTGTTTGTGTGTTGCATGATTCTCTATGCATTATTTCTTGTCCCTTGTCTTGGTCAGCGTGAACAATGTTGACAAATCCATCTTCTTGTTTGGCCTTAAACTTGAAATTAGGTGGAAATCCATGCTTGAAATAGCATGTCTCTACAGTGTGTCTCTCTTTGCCACAAAAAGTGCACACTTTGTTATTATTCCCTGGTCCTGAGGTTCTTGAGTAATTTTTGTCCATGTATTTGTTTGATGCCTCTTCTTGTTACTAAAATCAGTGTTTCCTCTGTTTGAGCTCCTGTTAGGTTGATTCCTCCAAGGTTGGGTAGAGTTGATGGAATTGACCACCCTCTTGTTGTCAAATTCTGGTCCTTCATGTTGCCTCTCTTGTTGCAAGACTAATGAAAAGACCTTGTTCATGGATGGCAGTGGTTCCATAAGGAGGATCTGAGCTCTTACTGTGTCGAATTGTTCACCAAGGCCCTTGAGGAAGCATATAATGTGCTCATGTTCTCTGTAGGTCCTCATGATCCTAGGCATGTTGCAGCTGCACCTTACAGGACAGGTACACACTGGTATAGGTCTCAAGGACTCTAGTTCATCCCAAACTGTTTTCATATCTGTGTGAAAGGTGGAGACATCTCTATCACCTTGCTTCATTGAGTGAATCTCTTGAAGGAGATCAGATGTCCTGAAATGATCCCCCTTTGAGAATCGTTCCTTGAGGTTTTCCCAAAGTTCTTGTGCATTCCCTATATACACAATACTCTGAGCAATTTGTTGTGTCAATGATCTTGTGATCCAAGAGATCACCATGTTGTTGCATCTCTCCCAAGAATCATATATTGGATCAGATGTGTGTGGAATTTGTATTGCTCCGTTGACAAACTTGAATTTATTCTTTGAGTTGAGTGCCCTTTTCATGGATCTTGACTAAGATTCATAATTTCTTCCATCAATAGGGGTTGATACCAAAGAGAATCCTGGATTCTCTCCAGGGTGTAAGTAGTATGGGCTTTGTGTTGCATCAGAATTTTGATGGGTTTGTTGCATTTGGTCTCACTCAGTATCCATGGCTTTGATCTATGTTGGGCATGAAGGTATGAGAAAGTTGTGAAGGAGATGTGAAGGAATGGCCTTAGCAACAGAGCTCTCACTTGGAGAGCTCTAATACCATAAAGGATTCCATTGTGCATTGATGTTTATTGAAGAAGTAGAATATTCAGTGAATTACAAAAGCAAGGACCATACTCTTATATCAGTTGGTCTTGCTTGGAATGAAAGCAACAGAAAAAACTGAATGCAACTACTTCCTAACAAACTAATAGAGGCACTTTTAACATGTGTTTAAAACAGAGATGCTCTGCTACTAAAGCCAATCCAAAAGGCTTGCAATCTGCAAGAATAAGCTATCAATCAAGGCTTGATCACTGAAAGTGTGCATGTCAAGAGGAACACTTTGAAAAGCTCTCCTAATATGTCATGGTTTTGATGAGGACAACTTGTGCCTAAAAGAGCTTGAAGATCACCAACAAATCAACGTGCTTAAGTCTTTGTTTGGTACTAGGCTTAGACTAGATTCTAGTTTAAGTTGAGTCAAGGCTTAGGGCACCTAATACATGTCTCATATGCATATATCTTTTAAATCATTTCATCCATGAGATATGTCATTTCATAATATGTTCATGCATTACATAAATACATGTATATGTGCATTCTAGGCATAAAACTAAGTGTTAAACATGTATCATCTAAGTGCATAACGTATTTGATGTTTGGTATTTTGAAATACACATTTTATTTACTGTTAATCGATTAACCAATCCTTTAATCGATTAACCCAACTGTTGTGAAAAGTGGTTGCTACTGGAACACGTTTTTAAATGCTGTTAATCGATTAAGGCTTTACGTTAATCGATTAACCTAACTGATTTTTTTTAAGTTGTTGAAACTGAAAACCAGAATCAGTTATAATTTTTAGTCCCGTTAATCGATTAAGATGGCATTTAATCGATTATCTGGGGTTCTGGACTGATTCTTTATAAACTGCGTTTTCAGAATTAATCTCATAAGTTGCATGTTGCATTTATTAGAGAGTTAGAGCATTTTACGTGTTAATTGTTGCATCTATTTGTTAAGTGCATTTGTGAGTTTAGAAATGAGAGATTCTATGCTTTAGGATTGAGTGCATTTCATGTTATAATTTCTCATGTTTTCCCTCACATGTTCATGCATATTTTGATGCTTTTTCTTGAAGTTTTATGATTCTGTAACTTCTGTTTTCATAACTAATACTTGTCATTTCACATGAGTTTGTATTAGATGTGCATTAGAGTAAAGCCTTCTTGTTATATTTGAGCTTTGTAATAGCTTTATTTTACTCTTGTAATTGCTGTATAATTGTTGTAAATGGAATCTCGTGGTATCTTATCACCGTTAGAGATTGAGTGTTTCTTCATTGCTTAGAGTGTAAGAAAAGGAAAGAACGAGAGATTCTTTGGCTGGGGCTACGCCGAAAGAAACGTTTTCTTTGTCGGTAGGAAGGGAGTCAAACCATTGAATGGTTTCTTTGTTTTCTTGTAATTTGCTAAGTGTTGTAATTGAATAATGTGTATGTAATTACATTGATTCGGTTATAGTGAAGGAAATCTCCCAAGTCAGCCGGGAGGCCTGGATGTAGTTTGCAGTGGACAGCAAACGAACCAGGATAAAAAATTCGCGTTGCAGGATTTGTTTTCTCTCTCTCTCTTTACTGTTTTTCAATCGATTAATTGGTATATTAGATTCAAATTGATACATTCTGTTCGTATACTACTGGATGCTATTCTGATGTACAATTTGTAAGCTCTGTTATTCGTTTCATTATCAGTTAACTGTTCTGCATTTAATCGTTTCTGTAATTGCTTACTGTTTCTGTTTAATCGATTAAAATTGTTGTGTTAATCGATTATTCTGTTTCTGTTAATCAATTAAGGTTGTTCTGTTAATCGATTATCTTCATCCTGTAATTGATTAATTAGGGTGATTCAGCATAAATTGTTGAGTTTCGAAAACCGACTACTTTAACCGCGACACCTATTTAACCCCCCCCCCCCTTCTAGGTGTATTGTAACCACTGATACCTAACAATCACGAACCAACCAGAATTGGAGAAAGGCCTGCAATCTGCAACCTGCAATAAACAAATGAAGAGGTGCCTCATGTTTTAAAACATGCGCTAAGTGTTAGTAAACCAACCTATTAGTAGACCAACCAAGGCAATATTTAATATAATAAGGATCATGTTTGGTGCACTTGTTCGTATCAATCTTCCTAGCACTCAATCTGTTATGGAGAAACTCTCATTCAAGGACTTGGCTTCTGCTCTTGTCAAGGGAAGTCAACGTGAACAGCAAATCAGCTCAAATCTTCTAAACATGGCTATGTTTGGTGTAATAAACGAGTCTTGACAGTGATTTCTATCATGCTATGAATTTACTAAGCGTGTCATTCTTTACCTCGGTGATATTTTATTTAGAAAGATTCATAGAACTCGGACCTATGACATCACAGACTTATAGCCACATATTTCATCACTAAGTTGTTATGCCTTGAAGTCCTGCTAAAGTTAGGGAATCTAATCAAACTCGTGGAAACACAGTTAAGGTCAGTGATGAAGCCACTATATATTGTTTCTTTCCTGAGTACTCTTGCCTGATCAGTTGAGATATACTCGCTAGTTCTTTAACTAATGAAAACACGGGATTGTTTTTTTGCTTAGGAACTTGATATATTTGTCTTGACAAAGTGAAATTAGGGACACCATTTAGTGAGATTAAGACTTAGTTGTTGTTGTCTTGATAAAGTGAAATGCCTAAGTTTAATACACTTGGTTGCGCCTTAAAATTCTATGCTACTTGATTATTATTGTTTTGAGTGAACCAGTGTAAGAAGAGAAGAGATTGAAAGACCTGAAATTCATATTAAATGCCCATTTTCATCCACTCTACCCAACCTTGATTGAAGATGAAGATCCCATTTCCATCTATGCACAGAGCAGAACTTCTTGTCATGCTACTAGAGCCTAGTTATATTACAATTCCAGACATTTTACATCTGAAGACAATTTCATAATGCTTTGAGTTCTTGCTTGGTGATCTGTCCAATGCAAATGTGAATCATGTTAAGTTGTGTCTGGCTCTGGCTTCTGCTCTGGAAATGGAGTCCAAGTCACTCTCTCAATTAAAGGTGGTTAGGAGGATTGGCAATTTTCTTGAGCTTGTATATGCAAAGGGTATGGAAGATTGAATCTTGATCTGATGTCCCGTACTAATGATGATGAAGCAAAAACAACAATAATATTGAAGACTTCAAATTTTTAATTGATATGTCATGTTTTCATTGGCATGGGACAACATATGCCATATGATTTGAGACAACAGATCTATGTTTCATAAGATTTGCTGGAACCAACTCGGAAGCTGCGGAAGGCTTTTCTGGCATGTTCTATCACATGTGCAAAAGGCTTCTGCTACACAACAGAACCAACTCTCAAAGGTGACTATCCTTCTGAGATGAGTGGTGCTGTTGATCTTGATCCCCAGCAATGCATAACAGATATAGCAGACTTGGCAAACAACATTTGTGTCTTACTAGAGTTGAGTACTTCAAATGAAACCAATATTGCTGATATAGCTTCTGAATGTATAATTTTACTGTTTAGCCACCACTGGTCTAGTAACCAATCTCCCCAAGATCAGTGTAATCCTAGAGTCCTGGAGTAGAAGCATCCCTCACTTATTTGTGCAGCGAATCCCGCTTTCGTTATGCATGCAAACAATGCTTATTGAATTGAATGATATTATCAATATCTGATAGGCCAAAGCCTATCATTAAAAATGTATACAAGAGAGGTAAGAGGGGTGTTTGGGTTCAGGGATAGCAGGATTACTGCTATACCCTTGTGGCAGTTATAGTTAGTTAGGATTTGTGCCTTTAAATAGCACAATAGGCGGGAAAGGAGGTTAGGCTGGTTTTTAGCTAAAACTGATTGAGGAATCAGTGTGGGAAGGGTCGTGGGATCCTTAGGTGAGTTCTATCAATTGTAATAAGTCTTCTTCTAATAAAATTCTATAGAACCCTAGCAGAATCAAGTAGATTCTGGGTAGGGGCTTTTCCTTTGTAATTCTAGTCTATTTCGTGTTCTTATTGATACCAGTGCTATCACTGGTATCAGAGCACCTTTCTTGGTGCCTGAGGAGTGGGAACACTGCCACCGCTGCCGTTGAATTGAAGTTTATGGTGTCAACAAGAAGTATGGCTAAAGAAGGTGATAATGGAGTTCAGGATCGTGATGATGCACGAAGAGAAAGGGAAGAAATTCGTCTCAGATTGGAGTTGAATGAGGCTCGAATGCAGAAAACCGAAGATTTGTTAGTTGCTATTGTCGCCAAGTTAGGGGTTGAAAGAAAAGGGAGCTCATTGGGGGAAGGAAGTGAGAATGATGAAGAGGTGGAAAGTCGAAGGGATCAACATGGGTTGGATCGTTGGCGTAAATTGGAGATCCCAATTTTCTTGGGGGATGATGCGTTTGGGTGGGTGCAAAAACTGGAGAGGTATTTCACACTCAGATCTGTAACAGAGGAAGAAAATATGCAAGCCACAATGGTTGCCCTGGAGGGGAAGGCTCTAAGCTGGTTCCAATGGTGGGAAGGGTGTAACCCTTCTCCTACGTGGGAGGGGTTCAAATTGGCAGTGGTAAGGAGGTTTCAACCCTCTATGGTGCAGAATCCCTTTGAATTGCTCCTGTCCTTGAAGCAAGAAGGCACGGTGGAAGCTTATGTAGAAGAATTTGAGAGGTATGCTGGGGCCCTCAAGGGGGTCAACCAAGAATTTGTAAGGGGAGTTTTCCTTAATGGGTTAAGAGAAGATATAAGGGTAGAGGTGAGGGTATATGAGTTATCCACCTTGCATGAGATAATTAGGAAAGCTATTCTTATTGAGCAAAAGAATATGGTGGTAACAAAGAGGCCTAATCTGTCCTATACTAGATCTGTTGGGCCTTTTAGGGGGGTTCTTATGGCAAGGTAACCTCCTTAGATCCTACATCTGCCACTAGTAGTAGGAAGGAGAGTTCTTCTGTGGGTAGTGCAGTGGGCCCTCATAAGGCTTCTCAAGATGGAGATGGTGCTAGGGGGAGAGGGGAATTCAGAAGGCTCTCTAGCACTGAGATGAAGGAGAAGAGAGAAAAGGGCCTATGCTTCAGGTGTGATGAACCATATTCCAGGGAGCATGTGTGCAGAAATAAGCAACTGAGTATGATCATTTTGGCTGAGGAAGAGGAGGATAATGAAGAAGCAACCTTGGAGAGTAGAGGGGAAGACTTGGATTCTTTGCAACTGTCCCTATGCTCTATGAAGGGGCTCACTTCTACCAAGTCCTGGAAGGTAAGAGGCACAATCAGCAATAATCTAGTGGTGTTCATGATTGATTGTGGGGCCTCCCATAATTTCATTTCTAAGAAGTTGGTGGGGAATCTGAATCTAAAGGTAGAGAAGACTAGGCCCTATACTGTGGAGGTGGGTGATGGGCACCAAATTAGTTGTGTTGGTAGGTGCTCAGGGCTGGAATTAGTCTTGTAGGACTAGATGGTAGTCCAGGATTTCTATCTGTTTGGGTTGAAGGGTGTAGATGTTGTGTTGGGGTTGGAGTGGTTGGCAAGCTTGGGGGAGGTGAAGGCTGACTTTGGTAAGATGACCCTAACTGTGAAGAAGGAAGGGGCCCTAATCACCTTGACAGGGGATCCAGCTTTAACCAAAACAGAGGTATTCTATGGAGCTCTTATGCAGGTACTACTACAAGAAGGGCAGGGTATGTTGTTGCAATCTGAACCTCCCCTGCAACCAGGACCAGAACCAGAGATTCCAGATGCTTTGATTGATTTGTTGCAGCAATACCAAGAGGTATTCCTGGATCCTCAGGGGCTTCCTCCCCCTAGGACACATGATCATGCTATCTATTTGAAGGATCATGCTGATATACCCAATATAAGGCCCTATAAGTGCCCTTACTATCAGAAGTCTAAGATAGAAAGGTTGGTAGCTGAAATGTTAGAAGGTGGTGTCATTAGGCATAGCATAAGTCCATATTCGAGTCCTGTAATTTTGGTCAAGAAAAAGGATGGAGGGTGGAGATTCTGTGTAGACTACAGGGCTTTAAACAAGATTACCATCCCCAACAAATTTCCTATCCCTATAGTTGAAGAATTGCTGGATGAGTTGGGTGATGCTAGGGTATTTTCCAAGCTGGATTTGAAGGCAGGGTACCATCAAATAAGGATGAGGGAAGAAGATGTGGAGAAAACAGCCTTTAGGACACATGAAGGCCACTATGAGTTCCTTGTCATGCCTTTTGGCTTGACCAATGCTCCATCTACCTTTCAAGCTCTCATGAATGACATCCTGAAGCCCTACTTAAGGAAGTTCACTCTAGTATTCTTTGATGATATTCTAATCTATAGCCCTGATTTGGCTTCTCACACTCTCCATTTGCAGGCAGTACTGGTCACCTTACTGGATCATTCACTCAAAGCCAATTTGAAGAAATGTAGCTTTGGCCAAACCAGTATTGAGTATCTAGGCCACATCATATCAGAAGGTGGGGTTTCAGCAGACTTAACTAAGGTAGAGGCTATGCAATCCTGGCCTCAACCCTCAAACATCAAAGGCTTTAGAGGATTCCTGGGCTTAACTGGTTACTACAGGAAATTTGTGAAGAACTATGGTAAGTTGGCTAAGCCACTTACTGAGTTGCTAAAGAAGAATGCCTTCCAGTGGTCAGGAGAGGCCACCTCTGCTTTTGAGGCCCTAAAGGCTGCTATGGTGGACCTCCCTATGCTAGCAGTCCCTGATTTCAGTAAAGGGTTTGTGGTGGAAACTGATGCATCCAGTAAGGGTCTAGGAGCAGTTCTAATGCAGGAGGGAAGGCCCTTGGCCTTTTGGAGTCAAGGATTATCAGAAAAAAGGGTTTGTAGTGGAAACTGATGCATCCAGTAAGGGTCTAGGAGCAGTTCTAATGCAAGAGGGAAGGCCATTGGCCTTTTGGAGTCAAGGATTATCAGAAAGGGCTCAACACAAATCAGTTTATGAAAAGAGCTCATGGCCTTAGTCCAAGCCATCCAGAAATGGAAGCATTACCTAATGGGGAGGCATTTCATAGTCAAAACAGATCAGAAGAGTCTGAGATTCCTAACTGATCAGAGGTTATTTTCAGAAGAGCAGTTCAAATGGGCAGTGAAATTGGTGGGTTTGGACTTTGAAATTCAATATAAGCCAGGTAGGGAGAACTCAGTTGCTGATGCTCTTTCTAGGAAGCAATTCTACTCCTCCCTATCCCTGGTCTCAAATGCAGAAAGGGAGATTTGGATTGATGAATTACAGCAGGATTCCAAGTGGCAGGGAATCATGCAGGAATTGGTCATTTCTCCTGATTCACATCCAGATTATAAGTTGAAGAAGGGTGTGTTGTATTACAAAGGAAGGTTGGTTTTGCCAAAAACATCCAACAGAGTCCCCATTATTCTTGCAGAATGTCATGACACTCCTATGGGTGGCCATTCTGGGCACTTTAGGACCTATAAGAGAATAGCTAGCTTCCTATTTTGGGATGGTATGAAGGCAGATATCAGAAGATTTGTGGAAGGTTGTGAAATTTGTCAAAGAAACAAGTATTCTACATTAGCTCCAGCAGGCTTACTGCAACCTCTACCTATACCTCAACATGTTTGGATGGATATCTCTATGGACTTCATTGGAGGATTACCTAGAATAAGGGGTAAGGACACTATCTTTGTGGTCATAGATAGGTTGACTAAGTATGCCCATTTTTTCCCTTTGGGGCATCCTTATTCAGCAAAGGATGTGGCTACTTTGTTTGTGAAAGAAGTGGTGAAATTGCATGGCTTCCCTACTTCCATAATATCTGACAGAGATTCTTTATTTTTGAGCCACTTTTGGAAGGAATTATTCAAGATGGCAGGCACTCAATTGAAGTTTAGCACTTCATATCATCCCCAAACTGATGGGCAGACTGAAGTGGCTAATAGGTGCTTGGAGACTTACCTTAGGTGCTTTGTGGATCCTAAACCTAAACAGTGGCTTGAATGGTTGCATTGGGCTGAGTTTTGGTTCAATTCCAATTACAACAATTCAGCAGGGATGACCCCTTTCAGAGCCTTGTATGGGAGAGATCCTCCTACATTACTCAGAGCAGGGGATATACCTTCTAAGGTAGAGGAAGTTAACACTATGGTTGCTAACAGAGATAGTGTACTGGCTGAATTGAGGGATAACTTGGCAAAATCTCAGAATTTGATGAAGCAACAGGCTAATAAACATAGAAGGGAATTGGCTTTTGAGGTAGGAGATTGGGTGTATCTTAAATTGCAACCTTACAAACTGAAATCCTTGGCCAAGAGACCTTGTGCCAAATTAGCTCCAAGGTATTATGGCCCTTATCAAGTGCTTGAAAAGATAGGACCAGTGGCTTATAAATTAGCCCTACCTAGCCAAGCTAGAATTCACCATGTGTTCCATATATCCCTCTTGAAGCAAGCATTGAAGCCTCATCAACAACCTCAGGCTCTGCCACCCATGCTAAATGAAGAATGGGAGCTACAAGCCACTCCTGAAGAAGTCAGGGATAGCAGGAAGGATGCTCAGGATCAGAGTGAAGTTTTGATCAAATGGAAGAACTTGCCTGAACATGACTGCACTTGGGAAAGGGCAGCCAACATTCAAGACAATTTTCCAGATTTCCAACTTGAGGACAAGTTGAGTCTATTAGGGGAGGGTATTGATAGGCCAAAGCCTATCATTAAAAATGTATACAAGAGAGGTAAGAGGGGTGTTTGGGTTCAGGGATAGCAGGATTACTGCTATACCCTTGTGGCAGTTATAGTTAGTTAGGATTTGTGCCTTTAAATAGCACAATAGGCGGGAAAGGAGGTTAGGCTGGTTTTTAGCTAAAACTGATTGAGGAATCAATGTGGGAAGGGTCGTGGGATCCTTAGGTGAATTCCATCATTTGTAATCAATCTTCTTCTAATAAAATTCTATAGAACCCTAGCAGAATCAAGTAGATTCTGGGTAGGGGCTTTTCCTTTGTAATTCTAGTCTATTTCGTGTTCTTATTGATACCAGTGCTATCAATATCCATACCAGAGATTTCAAGGATTGAAGTGATTATTTCTGAACTAAAAAGTTCAGTGTTCCTATTTTAGCCAAAGCTGCTGTGCTAGTAGCAGCCTTGGAATTGCAGTGGCTGCATTTGAGTAGAATATGTAACTTCTCTAATTAATTGTTTACCTGTTTTTCAGTCCTTCTAGATTCTAGATGAAGGCAATTTTTTAGTATAAATCAAGGACTTTTCCCACCTAGAATTTGCATAAACTGATGAGTTTAATTGGTTGCACTAGCATCTGATCATATTCTTGACATTAATCTTTATCATTATTTCTCTCTTTAAAGATTAAACTAGCATGTTAAAATATTAGAGTGGGAGTCTAAATAGTTTTGGCTAGAATTGCCTCTCCATTTTCTCACTGCCCAATTGTCATAGAAAATTGCCTCTTAGAATCTAAATTATTTTAAACACAAGTTAAGTAAGAGAGCTACAAAAGTGTGAAACAACAAACATCATTAGACAAATCCTCAAAAAAATGCATCAACATGATATACATTGGTACTTATTGTTTCACCTCCTTTATATAAGCACACATGTCTTTTCTTCACAGAGACAAACCCTTCTTAGAATAAAAACTTATAACTTGTTGCTATCTTATGCATACGCAGTAAAATTAAAATCCTTCTATTATGTTTGTTGTTTTCTTTATAATTTTGGAAAAAAAACAGGAACAGTTATGATACAAGAAAACAAAAACATAGCTGTAGGATTTGGTAGGATTTTGAATTAACAAAAAAGAGCCCCATACCAGAACTACTGCACCAAAAAGGCTTTGGTCTAATGGTGTAAGGCGTCACTCAATCCTCAGATAAGCCAAAAGGCCAAAAAAATGATTCTCATAAACAACACTTATTGAGATGGACATTTACCCATAATTAACAATAGCTTTAGGTTGAGTTTGGTTGGTAGAGTCAGAGAAGATAGAAAAGAGGGGGGGAGAATTAGAAGAGAAATGGAGAGAAAGAGAAAAAATATTTATTTATATTCATTTTCTCTCATTCTTCTCTTATACCAAATATCACAAAAATTTACTCTATTTTTCCTCTTTCTCTTTCTCTTTCTCACCTTTTCTTTCTCCCATATTTCTCTCTTATCATTTTCTCTTGTCAACCAAACAAAGCATTAAGGATGAACAGAAAATAAAGAGCTGTAGGGCACCAAAACATCACGGACAAAAAAGGATTCTCTTACCAAACCCATCACATGCAAACCTTTTCCAATCTTTGTCTCTTTATGAACATCCAATAGACATTAGCCACATGATACTGGCCCATGTAACCCCACCTAGTCTTAGGTATGGGCTGATATATATATATATATATTGGGACCTGCAGAACTTGAGGTCTTGAATTGAAGGGTTGCCATCATTATTTCCACTTAAAGCTTCACATTTCCATCTCTCTCATAAAATTCTCATACAATAATATCCATTTCAAGGTAGTGACTGTGTTACTTTGATATAATGGCTTCAATCAGTGTTTATTTGGTGCTAATGATCATTATATCCTTCATGCCATCACCTTTGCATTCATCATATTCACAAACAATTCCACAAGTTCCTACTCTATCTACTTCACCTTCAACACTGAAAGATCCTTCTCCATCTTCACTATCTCCTTTCCAAGAATTATCACCAGACATTGCTCCACTCTTTCCTTCTTCTCCTGGTGATGTGTTACCAACTTCTGGTGGCTCTGAAATCCCCACCATTCCTTCTAATCCAAGTTCAAACCCAGATGACATGGTTGCTCCAGGACCACTTTCTGCATTTTCACCATTTGGATCAATGTCTTCTAATGCTCCTACAACTCTAGTTTGTAACCCAGCTATTGTTTCTTTTACAGGTTTAGCATCATACTGGTATATGCAGTATATTAGAGTTTGAGTCAATTTTGTTGTGGCATATTCCAATTATTGTAAGCTAGATTCTCTTTATTGTATGATTACTTTTTCATCACCACCTTGTAGTATATTATAATTTTATATATAGTGATACCCTTTTCAATAAATATATTCAAGTAGAAAATTGTGATGCCCATTTAATTCATTTAACTAACTCCTATAAGTATTAAGGATTTTTGTTTTGTACAAGGATATCCTCTTCATCTATAGGTAAATATATAAGGAACTAATCTATTTTAGAATGTATAGTTACCCCTAATAAGTGTTCTTTCCAAAAATCGAATCTTTAACCTTTCAGTCTTTTTAAAAATTTAATATAACCTTACACCATTAGATTCAAACTTTTTGTTAGTAATGTGTTAAGTTTTGGTTGTCATTGTAAGGAAGCAGTGTCACTTTATTGATTTGGTTGATAATAATTTTGCTGACAACTGTGACTTTTCTTTCCTTCTTTTATGATTTTACTGTTGATTTCCCAAGTTGTAATTATTGAGGTTGGCCTTACTTTTTGTTTTCTAATTATGTTAAAAGGTCCTTTATCTTTATAATCAGAGACCCATGATTGAACTTTTTAAAAGCTTTTTTTATTTTCCACCTTCACTATGCTTCTAGCTGGAAACCTTGTTCAGATTGAAAACAAGAGTTGCTTCAAACTTTTGTCATGTTTGCATGTCATCTATTGAGGTGGCACAAGGTTGAATGCATGTACCAAGTGTCCATAATTTTCAAATTGCAGTCAAGTTCACGTGACAGACACCTTATCTCATTAAGAATTGTGTTTTTCTTACTGTTTTTTTTTTCCAATTATCAATCACATGCTACCCAACCATATGAGAAATTTTTATAGTAATAATGTTTAGGTAATCCTGTTTTGTCTGTTTTTGCTGTCTTATTCTTTGGGGTATCAAAATAGTATATTTAACAATAAAGATTTGATGTCCAAAATTATGTTTCAAATTTTATCTCATATCAATAATAACGAAGTAAAAACAGGATAAATATTTAATTTTTTAATTAATATAATATGTTTTCATTAGTACGAGATCCTTGTTCCATATTAAGTTCTTCTATCTTCATGTGTATTTTTTTTCTCATAATGATGCTACTTTGTAGTCTACTCTTATTAATGATCTTCTATCTTCATGTGTATTTTCTTTTGTCATGTTTGCATGTCATCTTTGTAGTCTACTCTACTTTGTATTTTTTTTTTATCAAATTTATTTTCAGTGCAAATTCTTGTGTTAGCCTATGCGTTATTCATAAATATATTCAAACTTGCCAAATTATTTGCTTGTGAAAATCTGAAGACTCAACTATGAACTCCACCCTAAAGATAAATATGTGTGCTTGTACCAAATAATATATGTGAAAAGGTTGTAATGCACAAATTTAGGTTGTGGGGAGAATTTTATGTTTTCCCAAAAATTTCAGGTTTGAGAGATTCAACGAGAAAAAAACTCAGTCGAAATCAATCCAAAGAAAATTATCATTATTTGATTATTAACTTACATTTAACTAATATAATCTTTATAAAACATTATATAAAGAAACAACTAGAGAAACTAACTTGAGTAACTATGTTTAATTGATAGAAAATATTTTAATGAAGATGTTTGATTTTTCTTTAAAATCTGTGCACTGACAGTGTAAAGTTTTTTGTATTATCAACTCATCATCCACCATTGATTTGTATTATTTTTATTTAAAAGTCAATGATTAATAAATCAATGGTGGATGATTTACTAATAGTATAAAAAACTCTTACATTATCAATGTGAGATATTAAGTCTTTGTCACATCCTTAACATTTTTACTCTGGTGGCCACATTTTTTGTATTAGCATGGTATCTCACATTTTTAAGTGAAATTCTCTTGAATATCAAAATATACCTTATATGAAAGAGGAAAATGAGCAGGATATTGATCTAGTGTTATAAAACTACATTAGATCTCTAGAATGACCAAAAGGTTAAGGATTCAATTTTTATGAACGACACTTGTTAAAAGAGACAATCACATACACCGAAAGGAATTAATTCAGAATATTCTTGGTAGTACAAAAAAGGAAAAGACATCCACTTGTCCTATTTCACATGAACATAGACACAAAGTGTGACATATACGATTCTTTGATGAGGTACTCAATTTAGCATATCAAAATTGCTATCATTATCAACTCATCATGCAATATTTCATATAATAAACTTCCTAGATTTGGTGCAACAAAATGAAGGGTTGATAATGATGGCAGTGATGAGGTTTCTGATGTTTATGAGTAAGAGGGGGAGGTACATCAATCTCAACTTGTTTGTGTCATAACTTAACAAAATTATAATTCTAAAAGTTTAAGGTTCTGTGTGTGATCTCTCTTAATTAACCAAGGCAACTCTAGTTGTAAGATCAGAATTCTTAACATGGAGTTAAAAACTAAAAATGATTTAGTTGAATATTATATTTAAATTTTATAAAATGATAATTAAAAGTACTTTATATCATAAAATTAGACAAAGTTTGTCGACTGTCAAACACAACATTTACTTTTTATCGAAACTTATGACAGGACTGCATAACAACAAGAACACATAGGCAAGTTTCAAATAATACCATACACGGTGGGACTAAGGCTTGGTTGGTGGTTTATATAAGTGAAACTATTACAACTTTATTTCATATTCCAAGTCCAATTCCATGCTGCATAGAGGAAATATTATTGGAGAAAAAAGATATAATTTTAGGAAATTAGAGGATTAGAAAACCTCTACAAAGATAAAGAGAAAAAGGGAAGAGTGGATCACCTAGAAAGGAAAATCCTAAAGCCTAGACATTGTAGGAGAGCTTACCCAATAATCCAAACAAGTTACATTTGCAATCACATAGTTGTATGCAATACAAAAACCCTATGAAGTAATTCTAAGTGGTAATGTTACAACTAAACAAGAATACTGTAAATGATAACATACAAACACAACAATCATTGTACAGCTACTTACTCAATGGAGAAAGTTTATTTATAAAATTGTTATCTGAAAACTTAATTTTTATGGTGATTTTAAAGACATTCCATTAAACAGGAACATAAAGAGACACCAATTCAACCAAATAAAATAAAATGAAAACTAGTATTATAGTCATCCAAGTACATTTCAGACAATATCTAGCAGTTACTTGAGGAACAATCAAACTAAAATACCATAGATATAATTAAAAAAAACTTCCATGAAGATATAACAAAAAGCTCCAAATCATTGTGCTAGTTTATTACTTGCTTTCAAGAAGCTTATCAATCAAATCAGCAGCTTCTTGAACTGTGGTGATGGTCTGAGCACTTTCTTCTTCAACAGTAATACCAAATTCCTCCTCAAGTCCCATCACAATCTCAACCTGCAAAAAATTTCAAATGTCTAAATAATCTAAGATTGTAAAACAAAAACCATAGATATTGTGTTATAGAACCACATGAATGGGTTGAGTATAGCAACCAACACCAAGGGAAGAGAAAATGAGTCATTTAATAAAGTAAGAACTAAATAAAAGAACCTTGGACATTTTTTCATTAAGATAACAATTAGAAATTAAGAACTAAACTTCTTTTATCATTTAACATTGAACATTCTGCCATATGTATTTCCGGTTACATCAAGGCCATGAAGGGGTGGGGTGAGTCTCGGCACAACAATAAGGGTGTTTGTCTTATGACCTATAGTGGAGGTTCAAATGCAATGGTGGGATTGAGTACATTTACCCTCCTCAGACCCAGGCGAGAGCCTCATGCATTAAACCGTATTATCACTAGGCATGAGGCATGAAGGGTAGCCTAACTTGTTTTCTTTTTTGGCAAAAAAGTACTAATTGTGAATGTTGATAGCCTAAAAAAGACAGCTCTTCATAAATACATGAAAAAGCACAAGAAAACATGCATCAATCATTATTAAGACTTTGAAGCTCTTGACTTGTGCACCATTCCATCATCAATTTCCAACCTTAAAGAACCTTGTATTCCTCAGTATCACAAGAGAACAAAAATAACAGGAAAAGTACCAAGAAGAAACAGAAAATATCTCAATAAGGCAAGCAAATGCTCACTAGAATTTCTCTCAATAACAAAAAAGAACATAGATACAATCAAGCATACAGAATACTTACAAACGTACATATTTATTATTAATATATCCTTCGATAGAGGTATAGCGACTTTACACCACAATAACCTACAGGAAAAAATAGTTCATTAAGAAAATACCGTGTCAAGAGAATCAGCTCCAAGTGCAGAAAATTTAGATTCTCCAGTGACAGCAGATTCAGCTGGCAGTGCCAATTGTTTCTTGACTATGTTGCACACCTTCTCCACTGTCTCTGGCTTAGCCTACACAAAATAATAAAGACCGTGCTGGTTACACCATGATAAATATTTCAAATGCCACTCTTGATAATTCCAACAGAAAAGATATTCAAGCTCCAATAATAACAGCAACAAAAACACAAGCTTTTCTCAACAGGGATGGTTTAGTATAAAATCAACTTTCATTAGTAGAAACTAAAGTGATAACTGGGAAGATTAATTCTCCAAAACCCAAAACTCATATAAGCATTTGAAATTATAGATATAGATGATACAACTACATAGAGTAATCGAAATGATGCCATTATTGATGCAAGGAGAATCGTGTCGCCTTATAAATGAAAATCTCACCGCACATGTAATTTGAAACCGAGGTGCTCTTGGCTGCAATGTAATGGATGGAAAGTTCCTTCCCTTGATTGAAAGGGAAACTGAATTTGGGTTAAAGACCCTGCTAGAAGGAACCTGTTTTTACATCCAAGAAGTATAATGCAATTAGAAGTAACCCTGACCAAGAGAAACTAAACAACAATCAAATCTAATGATTATAAACAAGAGAAGATCCGTTAAGAAAAAAGTAACCTATTACACTGCTAAACAACTTTTTATACAATACAAATTCAATCAAACCGGCCATTGAATAGAAAGTTGATCATATAGACGTTATATACCACATTTCATAGAATATAAAAATTGTATAATACTCTTTTATGTACATCACAATTAATGTAATATATGTTTTTAAAGTGTATAGAATTTAGAGCTTATTGACTATATACTCATTGTTCAAATTTTCTCGAATTTTAGACAAATGATTTAGATGGTGTGTAGTTATTAATCGAGGATGTAATTTATATTGTATAAAAAATTATTTGCAGTATTCCTCTATATTATGTCATAATTCATGATTACAAACAAATCATTTACATCTAAACCATTCACAAGCAATAAAATAATTGATCTTTGTTGCAACTTTCAAAAGTGGATTTGGTGGTTGCAAATTGCAATGAAGGAGTGTGAAAATCCAACAGTACATAGCTTCTTAAATTTTTGTTTTCCCCCTTTTTGTTATAAAAAGCATCTAAATCTTACACAAGGTACTGTGAGTTAAATCCCTTAAAATTAAAAACTTGAATCTGAATTCAAGGACCCAAATACATAAAAATAAAATAAAATGCAAAAAACTTGTAGAAACGAATAAAAACTAAGGATCAAAATACATAATGAGAATGAATGAGTTAAAACAGAAATGGAAGTGAAAAGAAGAGATCTGAAAAAAATACCATGGAATGAAAGGTGAGAGACATAGAAGTTCCAGCAATGGAAGAAACCATTTTGAGAGATTTGGAGAAGAGATCCAAATTCAATGACGGAGTGCACAAAGAGTGTGAGTTTTTGAGTGAAAAATGAAATATAATTATAATTTATAGTGAAACCGTGAAAGTTGTGTTTGTTTAGGTTTTTTCTTATGTTCAATGAATGACTTCGTTATTAACGAGGTTGGGTGTTGTTTGTTTGGTTTCGTTTTCTTTACCTTACCTACTCCTATTCTATTCTACTCTATTCTACCCCTTTCCTTTGTTTGGTTTACATCACAAACATTTTTTTAATGATTTATCATTGTCTATGATTATATCACCCTTGATTTATGATCATGTCCAAACTATTTTTACCACAGAGAAAAGAGAATGTATATTCTGATATTTAGTCACTAAAATTATGATAAGGTTAAAAATTTAATTTTTAAAAATGTATTTATCAAAAAAAATGATTAAATTGGATACATGTCATAAATTTAGTGGTTAGATGAAATAAACATATCTCTTGATATAAAAAATAGAGTAAATTATACTGTCACCCCTGAGTTTTAGCGAAATTACATAAACTACACCTCGATTTATGATAAATGCAATTTAGTTGAATAAAACATGGTATATTATGGAAACAAATCCAAATAATATATGAGTTAATACATATTTATCATTTTTGGTTTTTTACGAAATAGTATAAGAGCGATTTAAACAATTACCTAATTGGAATTGTTGATGTATTTTGTAACAAAAAATTATAAAGATACATTAATTTGTATATTATTTCAATTTATCTCCACAATTTATCATGTTTTGTTTAACTTAATTGCATTTATCATATTTTTGTTTAAAAATTTAAGTTTATTTCTCATGTAAAGGTAGTCAATGTAATGAAAGTGTAAAAATTAAGGGTTTTGTATATGTGTAAAAAAATGATGTGTAATTTGTGTAATTTCACTAAAACTCATGAGATGTTAATGTAATTTATTCAAAAAAAAAAATATTTTATTCTCCGAGGAAAAGTATACTCATTCTCTTGAGTTCATCCACAATGTTATTGTGTTTGGTTTACTAAAAGAAAAGTTAAAGAAATAAATGTTGAAAAGAGAAAAAGAATAGAAAATATGGTAATTTTTAATTATTCGGTTACTTTATTATAACAGAAATTGGATTATTTTTTCTCCTTATTAAATACAATCAAACTATGGAAAATATTTATATCGTCACTCTTCCACTCTCATCTCCTGCATTCCTTTTTTCACTCCAACCAAATATAGTTTTAGATCTTGATCTATGTACTCTTTAACCATGTTACCTATTGTTCATGTTATGTGTGTAAAAAATGTTATAAAGGCAAAGTCTAACTCTAACAATCTACACAATTAAAATGAAACCGATGTTCAATTATCACTTAGATCCTCATGGTTAAAAAATTAAATTTACAGTTATATCGGTATATGTGGGGTTGTAAATTGTTCACAAGTTGGTTTTACATTATTATATATGATTAAGTTTTGCTAATTTTTGTCCTAAAAGCAATGTTTAAGCAAACCAGTAAAGAAAGATCAATATTAAAAATCTAAAAAATTATTCTCTTACCTTATCAAATATATCACTTTCAGATATTGTCTTTCATCTTTTTAGTTGCCAAGCATTGCCCTTAAAATAATGTTTAACAAAATCCTATATGATTTGGTAGGTTTGGTAAATCCACTTCGGAACTCATGTTGTTCTCATGATGTTCAAATAATTTCAGAGCAGATTAGAATGATACAGTGGTTTATTAAAATTACACAATTTTCATTTTTTTATCTATTTTTACAGCATAAGCTTTTGCTTTGAATCTCCAAAATTTATAGGGAAAAGTCTATTGCAACATCCCAAACTTTATGTTTTTTCATGTATATATCATGAATTAATCTTTGAACTTTAATCATTAAAAATAATGTTAAATTAATAATAATGAAATTTTTTAAACTCGTACATTTTGTTTTCATCTTGACTCTTAGATCGTTATTATTGTTTTTATATGTATCAATATTATTTCATTAACTACTTTTAAGTTTTAACTCTAAAATTTATTTATCACCGTCATTTAAATCAATTTTATATTCTAATCATGATTTCCTCCAAATATCAATGTTGGCTAATCTGGAGTATTGCATTATTATTATTGTGAATCAAATTGCAACAATCTCCTTATTGGTTTACTAGTAATTTAACAACATATTTATTGTGGACCAATTTCACTATAATTGGTAGAATTTAAGAGATAATTAAGAAGAAAAATAATTCATAATGATTATTTGCAAAAGAAATAATGTGTAAAGGTACATTATGCAATTTTCCTATGAATTTATTATTTTTGTTGTTACTGGCAAAACAAACATCAAAGTAGAGAAATGTTCCATTTTAGTTTTAAAACAGTGGTATCAATCATATTACATATGTGTATATATATTAGCTAATAGAGTTATGAGATATAAAGAATAAGCATACGCAAAAACCTTCACCTTCCCTTAAAAAGCTTTGTCTATAAAAAGCAAAAGAATCCATCATCTCAAAAAAATTAATTATTTTGTCAAACAAATGTTAGTAATTAGAGTAAATATCAATTTCAATCTCTCGTTTCAATCTTAACAGTTTGATTCTCAAAATGAAAACTTAAAATAATTTCAATATTCTTTTATTATAGAAGACAGATGGATCATAAATTATTTGATTTAGTTAACTTGTCCACGTTTTTAATAGAACATATATCTACAGATTTGACAATGTGTAATCATCCTTTTCTGAGATTCTATTATTTTGCTTTGAATAGAAAAGATAAAATCTAGACTTATCTTTGTTAAAGTATTATAAAAACATATTCAGTTATATTTTACTTATATGAGCCTACCAAGGAGAAAAAATATACTACTTTATATAGTTATTAATTATTCTTCCATTCCAAATGGTGAAATCGAACTACATTTTTCTAATTTGGTTCTATTCAACTCTTACACCTTATTGGTTACAAGTAGTGGATATAGTACAAGCAATTATAAAAAGCTTTTCCTATTTTTGGTTTTGCTGTGTTACACCACAGAGAAGAAGAGAAAGAGAAATAGAAAGAACCATATTCTTCCCTTTCCATTCAAAATCACGCTATTTTCGAAACAACAAAATTCGAATCCTCTTCTTCTTCTTCTAGGGTTTTCTCTTCCGCCATTTCCAACCTCACCAGAACCTTCTTCTCATTATCCTCCACAGGCATTGCTCTCATTTCATCTCCATTCCTCATTCTCACTCTGATTCCCTTATTTATAATGTTCTTAACTTATCGCTCTTTTGATGAATCATTTTTTAACTTTGCTATGTTCTGAACTGATGATGCTTCGTTGATTCGTTATATATCTTGCATTTCACATTCTACGTTTGACATTTGTGTTGTTTTGTTGCTAAAATTGATGATTCTATCGTCATTGTTGTTGAAACTGATTTGGTTGTTGTGTGTTGTTCAGAATTTTAGATACAGTGTTTTTCACTCTCAATGGTATGTTCCTTCGGAACTGGGAGAATGGAAGTTATGGCAAGGCTTCTAGCTTCTGGAACTTTCTCCCAAAATGTAGCAGGTAGAACTGCAATCTATTTCTAAGATTTTCTTAGGGAAGTTTATTTTCACTAGAATCACTTTTGACATTTACATGCTTGTTTGATTAGGCTTATATTAAAAATCAGAAGCTGAAATTAAGCTTTCATGACAAACCATATTTTTCAGCTTCTGAAAAAGAACTGTACAAGCATAATCACACTTCTAGGAAAAATTTGAATCTTTGTTTTAGCTTAAATGAACTGCCCTTAGTCATGGACTCGTGCCTATTCTTGGCTTTGTTTGGTGGGATTATATTTATATGCTTTCTGTCTCTGTCGTTTATAATTAGTGGACATTATTTTTTGTTTTCTGATTAAAGTCATTTGTTCTTGCATGTGCGTGGAAGATGACTTTACGCGGCAGAAGTATGCTGCCGGGTATATTTGTAGAGAACTACTTGAGGCAGATGAAGCAAATTCGCTTGATGTTGAAGGTTGTCTTTAAATTTTTTATATTCAATTTTAGATAGTCCCAATAAGATGTTAGTTTAAAAAAAGGGTTGTCATTGCACGAGCCTCCCACCTAGTGGGGTCTGGGGAGATGGATGTACTAGGCCTTATCTTTACAAACTAAGAGACTGTTTTCAGGATTTGAACTTGTTTAGCATTGGTATCTAGGAATAAGAGAATTTAAGAAAGAATAGAATGAATAGTGCCCCTAAACCAGAATCAAAGTGATTCTGCTAGGGTTCTAAGAGTTTTATTGAAAGTAGAAAGAATTACAATGAAGAAGAAGAATAGAACACTCTAGGATTCCACAATCCTAACCCATCTCTGATTTCCCCAAATCAGAATTGTATTTCTCTAACTAACTAAGTACCAGAGATAGCTTTCTATTTATAAGCCTAATTGAATTAACTAATTAAGGGTAAAAGGGGAAGTTTGCTTGCTATTTACTTAGCCAAACCTTCCTCTTCTCTCTTTTATATACATTTCAAATTATAGACCCTCCCTTACTCCTATCAATACCCCTTCAACAACCAACTTGTCCTCAAGTGGGAAACCAGGAAATTGTTCCTATAGGGTAGCTGCTGATTCTCATGAACATTCATGTGTAGGAAGATTTTGCCACTTCACTAAGACCTTTGTATTTCCCTGTGGGTCCTCTTTGCTATCTATGATATCTTCTAGGTGACCACCAATTCCAGTTCCTTATTCAACATAGGAGGCAATGATTGAGGTTGTTGGTGAGGCTTGAGAGCCTTCTTCAATAAGGAAACATGGAACACAAGATGAACCTTGGAATGCTTAGGCAAATCTAGCTGGTATGCTACAGAACCCACCTTCTTCACTATCTAAAATGACCCATAATACTTAGGAGCTAACTTGGTATGAGGCCTGTTAGCCAAAGATTTCATTTTATAGGGATGCAACTTCAGGAACATCCAATCTCCCTCTTGAAACTCCAAATCCCTCCTATGTTTGTCAGCCTGCTGTTTCATAAGGTTATGAGCCTTGGTTAAGTTGGTCTTCAATTCTATCAAAATCTCATCCTATGAACAAACAATTGATTCACCTCCTCAATCTTAGAGGGAATAGCCCCTGCTTTCAACAATGTAGGTGGTTCCCTCCCATATAAAGCCCTGAATGAAGTCATCCCAGATGAGGTGTGATAGTTGGAAATAAACCAAAATTCTGTCCAATTCAACCAATCCAACCATAGCCTAGGTTTTGGACCTACAAAACACCTAAGGTAGGTTCTAAGCACCTGTTGGTCACTTCTGTTTGACCATCAGTTTGAGGGTGGTAGGAAGTGCTTAGCTTCAAGTGAGTGCCAGCCATTCTAAACAGTTCCTTCCAAAATTGGCTTAAGAACAAAGGGTCTCTATCTAAAACTACAAAGTTAGGGAATCCATGTAGCTTCACCACCTCCCTTAAGAACACTATGGCCACATCCTTGACAGAGTAAGGATGCCCCAAGGCAAAGTGTGCATACTTAGTCAGCTGTCCACCACTACAAATATGGTATCCTTCCCTCTAGTTCTTGGTAAATCCCCTATGAAATCCATAGAGATATCCATCCAAACTTGCTGAGGAACAGATAGAGGTTGCAACAACCCTGCAAGAGCTAAAGTTGAGTGTTTATTCCTTTGACAAACCTCACACTCTTCTACAAAAGTTTTAATGTCAGACCTCATCCTCCCAAAATAAGAAACTAGCAATTCTTTTGAAAATTTTGAAGTGCCCTGAGTGCCCCCATAGGAGTTTCATGGTATTCAGCCATGATAAGGGGAATTCTGTTTAAAGACTTTGGACATTACCAATCTGTCCTTATATTATAGCACATCCTTTTTGAGTTCATAACCAGGGTGAGCATTAGGGGACACCACCAACTCTTGCATAACCCTCTTCCACTTATGATCTTGTTGAAGTTCTTGGCTCCAAGAATCCCTGTCCTCATTAGTGATCATAGAAATGCCTGAGTACATTTTCTGTCTAGAAAGAGCATCAACTACTGAATTTTCCTTGTCTAGTTTATACTGGATCTCAAAATCCAACCCAATAAGCTTCACTGCCCACTTGAACTGTTCCTCTAAAAATAACCTATGATCAGTGAGAAACTTAAGGCTTCTTTGGTCTGTCCTGATTACAAAATGCCTTCCCATGAGGTAGTGCTTCCATTTTTGAATAGATTGAACTAATGCCATCAATTTCCTCTCATACACTAATTTCTGTTGTGCTTTCAATGAGAGTCCTTGACTCCAAAATGCCAAAAGCCTTCCTTCTTGCATCAATACAACACATAGCCCCTTACTGGAAGCATCAGTTTCTACCACAAATTCCTTGGAAAAATCAGGAACAACTAACATTGGTAAATTCATCGCAGCATGCCTCAAACTCTCAAAAGCTACGGTAGTTGCTTTACTCCACTGGAAAGCTTTCTTTTTAAGCAAATCAGTGAGAGGTTTGACCATCTTGTCATAATTCTGAACAAATATCCTATAATACCTTGTGAGGCCTAAGAATCCCCTTAACCCCTTCACATTGGTAGGTCTAGGCCAAGTTTTAATGGATTCTACTTTAGCTTCATCAACAAACACCCCTCTACCTGATATGACATGCCCCAAGTATTCATTGCTAGGCTGTCCAAAGCTACATTTCTTTAGATTAGCCTTCAGAGAGTGTCTAACCAACAACAATACTTCTTGTAAATGATGGGAGTGAGACACTAGATCAGGACTATATACTAATATGTCATCAAAGAAGACCGATGTAAATTTCCTCAGATAAGGCTTTAAAATTTCATTCATCAAGGCTTGGAAGGTAGAGGGAGCATTAGTCAAGCCAAATGACATTATTAGGAATTCATAGTGACCCTCATGGGTCCTAAAAGCTGTCTTACCTATATCCTCAGCTCTCATCCTTATTTGATGATACCCTGATTTTAAGTCTAGTTTGGAAAAGACCCTAACACTACCCAATTCATCTAGCAACTCCTCAACTAGGGGAACATGAAATTTGTTAGGTATCACAATCTTATTTAAGGCCTTATAATCAACACAGAATCTCCACCCACCATCCTTCTTTTTCACTAAGATGATGGGGCTGAAATAAGGGCTAATGCTGGGTCTAATTACCCAAGCTTTTAACATTCGAACAACTAACCTTTCAACCTCAGTTTTTTGATAATGAGGGCATTTGTAGGGTCTAAGGTGAGGTATCTCAGCCCCTTCCTTCAATTGGATTCCATGGTCTTGTCTCCTAGTAGGGGGTAGCCCTAGTGGATCTTAGAAGACTGCCTGAAATCCTTGCAACACCTCACTGACCTCTGTAGGAATTTTTGTATAAGGTTTCTGGTTTTGTGACTCACACTGCACCAATAATCCTTTACCTTCTTCCAACAAAACCTGCATGAAAGCCCCCAATGGTAACTCTACCTTTGCTAAAGCAGGATCACCCACCATTGTAATTACCGATCCCCTTGCTTAACCTTTAAACTCATTTTGCCAAAATCAACACTTACTTCTCCTAGACTGGATAACCATTCTAATCCCAACACCATATCAACCCCCTTCAACCCAAACAAATAGAAATCATGCACTATTTTTAACTGTTGCATAGAAATTTTGAGTTGGGAGCACCTACCCTTACATCTGATGTGGTGTCCATCTCCCCCTTCCACCATATAAGCCTTAGTCTCATTAACCTTCAATTGTAAGTGATTCACCAACTCTGTTGAGATGAAATTGTGAGATGCTCCACAGTCCAACATGATCACCAGTGGATGCAAGCCTATATTACCCTTTATTTTCCAAGATTTGGTAGAAGTCAATCCTTTCATAGAATACATGGAAAGTTGTAGGGAATTAAGGCTTTCTAAGTCTTCTTCCACCCTTTCATCAATCTCCTCCCCTTCTGCTAAGATCAACATCCTCAACTGCTTATTCTTGTACACATGGTCCTTGGTGAATGGCTCATCACACCTAAAGCATAGCCCCTTCTCCATTTTCTCCTTTATCTCAGCACTTGTGAGCCTTCTGAATTTCTCCTTTCCTCTAACACTTTCTGCTTCTTGGGTGGTTTTGTGAAATCCAACCTCACTGCCCACAGAGGAACCTTCCCTCCTCCTACTACTTGTAGATGAAGGGTCTAATGTCACTACCTTACTGTAAGGGCCCCTCTAAATGACCTTGCACTTTTAGTATAGGTGGGATTGGGTCTTTTGCTTATCACCATATTCTTTTGTTCAATGAGGATAGCCTTCTGAATTATCTCATGTAGAGTGGTCAACTCATAAAACCTCACTTCTACCCTTATTTCTTCTTTGAGTCCATTGAGGAAGATCTCTTTCACAAATTCCTGGTTAACCTCCCTTAAAGTCCCTGCATAGTTCTCAAACTCCTCAACATAATCTTCAACATTGTGATAGGGTGCGGGAGAGACCACCTATCACTAAGGTGTATCGGAGAATGCCACATGGTAGCCACTAGTCCACGTGGCAGTCCACATGGCCATAGCATCTGCAGTGTAGAATCGCATCGCGTGGCAGCAGAGTAGAGAAAAATCAGAGCATTGTAACTGCTCTAGGGGATTGATTCAGGGAATTAATCTTGTAACGTGTAATTGATTCGGGGAATCAATTATGGTTCATCTTGTAATCTTCTCCATTCTTCAATCAATAAACGAGGTATTAGTATTCGAAATCGAATTGATTCCGAATCGATTGTGTACACTTTCTTCTCCATTTCTGTGTTTCTTGTACCGGTGTTATCACATTGCCTTCTTGCTTCAAGGATGAAGTAATTCAAAAGGATTCTGCACTATAGATGGTTGGAACCTCCTTACCACAACTATTTTGAAGCTTTCCCAAGTAGGAGATGAATTACAACCTTCCTACCATTGAAACCAACTCAAGGCTCTGCCCTCCAAGGCCACCATCGTGGCTTGCATCTTTTCCTCTTCTGTAATGGCTCTGAGGTTGAAGTACCTTTCCAATTTCTGAACCCAACCGAAAGCATCCTCTCCCAGAAAGATTGGGATCTCCAATTTATGCCATTGATCAAATCCGTGATGACTCCTTTTGCTTTCAATCTCTTCACCATTCTCACTACCTTCTTCCATCGATTTATCCCCCTTTTCAATCCCTAGCTTCACGGCGATGGCAGCAAGTAGCTCATCCGTTTTCTTCATTCGAGCCTCATTCAATTCCAACCTAAGGCAAATTTTCTCCCTTTCTTGTCGCAAATCTTCGCTTTCTTGAGAACCATTATCACCTTCCTTAGCCATGCTTCTGGTTGACACCATAAGCCGAATTCAGCAGCAACAACGATGGCGTTTCCACTCCTCAGGCACCAAGAAAGGTGCTCTGATACCAGTGTTAAACACTGATATCTAGGAATAAGAGAATTTCAGAAAGGATAGAATGAATAGTGCCCCTAAACCAGAATCAAAGTGATTCTGCTAGGATACTAAGAGTTTTATTGAAAGTAGAAAAAATTACAATGAAGAAGAAGAATAGAACACTCTAGGATTCCACAATCCTAACCCCTATCTGATTTCCCCAAATCAGAATTGTTTTTCTCTACCTAACTAACTACCATAGGTAGCTTTCTATTTATAGTCCTAACTGAATTAACTAACTAAGGGTAAAAAGGGAAGTTTGCTTGCTATTTACTTAGCCAAACTGTAAAAGTTAGAAAAAACAGAGAACTGATGCAATAGAGAGAGGAAGAGAATGAACTTTAGTTCTGAGAATTTTATTATGAGAAAGATGATTTACAAAAGTAGGCAAAAACTACTAAGCTTTTAATACAATATTCTAATATCTCCCTCTATAAAGAAGGGTGGTTGACAAGATTTGACTTGGTTAAGGTTTTGAGTTGATGTCAAACATTTTTAGTTGATTCCTCAAGATCATGAACTGATTATTAGACAGAGGTTTGGTTAGAATATCTGTAGTTTGAAACTCTAAAGGAATATGCTTCACGGTGAGAGTTTTATTCTAGATTTTGTCCCTGACAAAATAAAGGTCTAGCTCAATGTGCTTTGTCCTATTGTGTAGCACTAGATTGTGAGATATGGCTTTGGTGCTCAAATTGTCACAATATATAGTAGGTGCAATATAGGATACAGGAAGTTCCTCGAGCAAGGACTCAATCCACATCAATTCCTGAGTGGCTACAACTAGACTTCTGTACTTTGCTTCAGTGCTTGATCTTGAGATAGTTTGTTATTTCTTAGACCACTAGGTAACAAGATTAAAGCCTAGGTAAAGACAAGCTCCAGAAGTAGATTTTCTATCGTCCATGTCAGAAGCCCAGTCAACATCACAGTAGGTAATGAGAGAAAAGTCATAATTTGTACTGGCAGGGGTGATAGACAAACCTAAGGATTTGGTGCCTTGGAGATATCTAAGTATTCTCTTTAGTGCAGTCTAGTGAGTATTTAATGGTTTGGCCAAAAATTGACAGACCTTATTAACAGAGTAGGTAATGTTAGGTCTAGCTATAGTGGCATATTGTAAAGCCCCTACAATAGACCTATAAAAGGTTGGATCATCAAACAAGTCAGAATGATAGGAATAAGAATAGGCTTCCTATCAAACACGTGTATGTAAGGAGAAATAAGAGAAAAGAATGGTAGTTATTTTTCTGTTTTCCTTGTTCTGTTTCAGTTGAGGGTTAGTTAGAAGAGAGAGTTTCTATAAATAGAAACTAGGAGATCATTAGAAGGCAGCTTGTAAGAGAGATATAACTGATTTGGAATCAGTTATCATCTAGGAGGGAAAATTCCAGAACACAATTGGTGTAATTCAATTGTATTTTCAGATTCATCAATAAAGATTCAAACATTCAAGATCAATTCTGATCTTGAATCATTCATTCATCTTTACATTCTATTCTTTCTATCTCTAAATCCAGTTCCTAACACTGGTATCAGAGCACCATCCTAGTGCCCTGATTACACGCTTCTGATAAGGAAATTCGCGCATGGTATCTACAAGAGGCATGGCAAGAAACGCAGATGATTGGGTGCTGGAACGTGAAGCAATGAGGAAGGAAAGGGAAGAACAACGCATTTGTATAGAATTAAACGAGGCAAGGATAAAAAGGTTAGAAGAAACCTTAGCTCAACTCACCATAAAAGCTTTAATTCACGGTATGAAGGAAGCGAATTTGGGGAGGAACATGAGGTGAGGGATATTCGAGGAAGGGACAGGTGGAGAAAGCTAGAGATTCCCATTTTTTCAGGGGATGATGCTTTCGGGTGGACACAGAGACTTGAAAGATATTTCATGTTGAATGATTTAGTTGATGAAGAAAAGATGCAAGCCACGATGGTGGCCATGGAAGGGAGGGCTCTCAACTGGTATCATTGGTGGAGCAGGTGCAATCCTCAAGCATCTTGGGAGGGGTTTAAGGTGGCAGTGATTAGGAGATTTCAACCATCAATGGTACAAAATCCCTTTGAGCAACTGTTGGCTTTAAAACAAGAGGGAACAGTGGAAGGGTATGTAGAGGAGTTTGAAAAGTATGTAGGAGCCCTTAAGGAGATTGATCCAGATTTTGTGAAGGATATTTTCCTAAATGGACTCAAGGAAGAAATCAAAGCAGAGGCCAGACTTTATGATCATCCTCCTCTATCTGAGGTAATTCAAAAATCCCTTATGATAGAGGACAAAAACTTAATAGTACAAAAGAGGGTGAACCCTAGACCTAACCAATATTCTAGGAATACATTCCCTAGTAAGTCAGTAATAGTGGAATCGAAAAATTGGGGGGATAAGAAGGGGGAGCAAGCAGGGGGAAGCAGTAATTCAATGGCTGTAAGCAGTACAGGGTCTAGTAACAGTACTAGGGGGAGGCTTTAAACATCTTACTGGGTCTGAGCTGAGGGAGAAGAGGGAAAAGGGGTTGTGTTTCAGGTGTGATGAGCCTTTTAGTAGGGAGCATAGGTGTAAAAATAGACAATTGAGAATGATCTTGTTAGAGGAGGATGAGGAGGAAGAAGAGTCAAACTTGAAGGAATCTGGAGTGGCTAACCTTAATTCCCTACAATTGTCCCTTTGGGCTATGGCTGGGTTAACATCAACCCATTCTTGGAAGGTAACTGGGATGTTAGAGGGTAAGGAGGTGGTGGTCCTAATAGACTGTGGAGCCTCACACAACTTTATAGCTACTGATCTGGTGGAAAGGTGGAAGCTCAAGGTGCAAGCCACTCCTAAATATGTGGTAGAAGTGGGGGATGGGCACAAGATTCACTGTAAGAGAAGGTGTGATCAGTTGGCATTGGTAGTGCAGGGGTTGGAAATTCAGCAGAATCTGTACTTGTTTGCCTTACAGGGGGTAGATGTGGTGTTGGGCCTAGAATGGTTGGCTAGTCTGGGCAAGGTCAAGATAGATTTTGGCAAGTTAGAATTGACACTAAGGAAGAAGGGAGTGAAGTACACCATCAAGGGGGATCCTGCTTTAGCCAAAACACAACTTTCCTTGGGGGCCTTCATGCAAGTTTTGAGAGAAGAAGGAGCAGGGTTGATGCTACAATGTCAAGAAACAGAAGCTGGTTCCAAGTCTGTCCAGGGGATTCCAGCAGAAGTTGTTGAAGTATTGGGAAGTTTTGACAAGGTGTTTGAAGATCCTCAAGAATTACCACCAAAACAAAGACATGATCATGCTATTCACCTCAAGGAAGGTTCAAATATCCCCAATTTAAGACCTTACAAATATCCTCATTATCAAAAAAAATGAGATTGAGAGATTGGTTATTGGTTCTGGAGATGTTGCAGGCTGGAGTGATAAGGCCCAATATTAGTCCATATTCAAGCCCTATCATTTTAGTGAGGAAAAAGGATGGAGGGTGGAGGTTTTGTGTTGATTATAGGGCCCTCAACAAGGTAACTATTCCTAATAAGTTCCCTATTCCCATCATTGAGGAGTTGTTGGATGAGTTAGGAGGGGCTAGTGTGTTCTCTAAACTTGATCTGAAATCAGGCTACCACCAGATCAGAATGAGAGAAGAAGACATAGAAAAAACTGCTTTCAGGACACATGAGGGGCATTATGAGTTTGTGGTAATGCCTTTTGGTCTCACCAATGCCCCCTCAACCTTTCAGGCTTTGATGAATGAGGTACTTAAGCCTTTTCTAAGGAGGTTTGTACTAGTTTTTTTTGATGATATCCTAGTATACAGCAGGGACATTTCAAGCCATCTTGAGCATCTACAAGCAGTGTTGGAAGTGATGCAGAAACACTCTCTCAAGGCAAATAAGAAGAAATGTACATTTGCCCAAGAGAAGTTGGAGTACTTAGGCCATATGATTTCAGGCAAGGGGGTGGAAGCAGATGCATCAAAGATTGAGGCTATGAGCTCTTGGCCTATTCCTAAGGATCTTAAGGGGTTAAGGGGCTTTCTTAGACTAACTGGCTACTATAGAAGGTTTGTCCAAGACTATGGCAAGGTAGCCAAACCCCTCACTGAATTGCTGAAGAAGGACAACTACTATTGGACTGAACAAGCCACAAAAGCCTTTGAGATGTTGAAGCTGGCAATGCAGAACCTTCCACTCTTGGCAATTCCTGACTTTTCTAAACAATTTGTGGTTGAAACAGATGCATCTAGCCAAGGGTTGGGGGCTGTCCTAATGCAGGATGGGAGACCTCTAGCCTTTTGGAGTAAGGGGTTGTCTTTGAGGTCTCAACAAAGATCTGTTTATGAAAGGGAGTTGATGGTGGTGCAAGCAGTGCAAAAGTGGAGGCATTACCTCCTTGGGAGACATTTTGTGGTGAAGACTGACCAGAGGAGTTTGAAATTTCTCACTGATCAGAGGTTGTTTACAGAGGAGCAATTTAAATGGGCAGTCAAGCTCATAGGTATGGATTTTGAGATTCAGTATAAACCTGGCAAAGATAACACTGCTGCTGATGCTCTCTCTAGGAAGGGAATGTATGCTGCTATTTCTCTAGTCTCTGTGCAAGAAATAGAAGATTGGACTCAAAGGGTGAATCAAGACCCCAAATGGAAACAAGTCATCCAAGACTTGATTGTTGCACCAGGGTCTCATGCAGGGTTTGAGTTCAAAGGGGGGTTATTGCTAAATAAAGGCAGACTGGTTCTTCCATAGGGTTCCAACAGATTGGCTTTGATTCTAAAGGAGTGTCATGAAACTCCTATGGGAGGTCACTCTGGTTTTTTCAGAACCTATAAGAGGATTGCTAGTTGTGTGTTCTGGGTTGGAATGAAGAAGGATATCAAGAATTATGTGGAGGGGTGTGATGTATGCCAAAGAAACAAGCACTCTACCCTTACCCCTGGGGGCTTGCTGCAACCCTTGCCTATTCCTACACAGGTTTGGGTTGATATTTCTCTGGATTTCAATGGAGGTCTACCTAGAGTGCAAGGGAGGGATACCATCTTGGTAGTAGTTGATAGGTTTACCAAGTATGCTCACTTTTATGCCCTGGGTCATCCTTTTACTGCCAAGGAAGTGGCTCTGGTTTTCGTGATTGAGGTAGTGAAATTGCATGGATTCCCTTCTTCTATAGTCTCTGATAGAGATCCTATTTTTGTGAGCAGTTTTTGGAGAGAGTTGTTTAGGCTAGCAGGCACTAACTTGAAGATGAGCACCTCTTATCACCCTCAAACTGATGGGCAGACAGAAGTGGTTAACAGATGCTTAGAAAGGTACTTAAGATGTTTTGTAGGGCCTAGACCTAAACAGTGGATGAGGTGGTTGTCATGGGCTGAATTTTGGTACAACTCTACCTATCATGGCTCCACTGGTATGACTCATTTTAAGGCTCTCTATGGCAGAGATCCTCCTCTGTTGATCAAGGCAGGGGAATTTCCATCTAAGGTAGCAGATGTCAATCAATTGTTGCACCAAAGAGACCTCATACTAGGAGAACTCAAACTTAACCTTACTAAGGCTCAAGACCAGATGAAGAAGCAGGCTGACAAGCATAGAAGGCAAGTGGTATTTGAAGAGGGGGATTGGGTTTATTTGAAAATCCAACCTTATAAACTCAAGTCCTTAGCTTCAAGACCTTTTGCTAAGTTAGCTGCTAGGTACTAGGGACCTTACAAAATACTGAACAGGGTTGGAGAGGTGGCATACAAACTGAGCTCCCTAGCCAAGCAAGGATACATCCAGTGTTTCATGTCTCTCTTCTCAAGAAGGCTCTCAAACCAAGTCAGCAACCTCAACCACTTCCTCCATTGTTGAATGAAGAGTATGAGTTAGAAGTAGAGCCAGAAGAGGTTGTGGATTGGAAGGAGAATCAGCAGGGGCAAGTAGAGGTTTTAATCAAATGGGCCAATCTAGCATCTTGCAACAACTCATGGGAGGAGGCTGCTTTGTTACAAGAAAAATTTCCAGCTTTTCACCTTGAGGACAAGGTGTGTCTTTTAGGGGGGGTATTGATAGGAATAGGAATAAGCTTCCTATCAAACACGTGTATGTAAGGAGAAATAAGAGAAAAGAAGGGTAGTTATTTTTCTGTTTTCCTTGTGCTGTTTCAGTTGAGGGTTAGTTAGAAGAGAGAGTTTCTATAAATAGAAACTAGGAGATCATTAGAAGGCAGCTTGTAAAAAGTGAGGAAGAGAGATATAACTGATTTGGAATCAGTTATCATTTAGGAGGGAAAATTCCAGAACACAATTGGTGTAATTCAATTGTATTTCCAGATTCATCAATAAAGATTCAAACATTTAAGATCAATTCTGATCTTGAATCATTCATTCATCTTTACATTCTATTCTTTCTATCTCTAAATCCAGTTCCTAACACAGAACCATGTTTGGTAAGCTTGCAGTTGCTGGCCATAGGAGTGATGTTAGCTTTGGCAGTAGCCAGATTTGCTTTATCAAGAAGGTCTCTTATGTATTTGGGCTGAGAAAGAAAAAGAGAACCATCATGTTTATGCTTGACTTCAATTCCCAAGAAGTAGTCTAGTGGTCCCATTGCTTTAAAGCAAAGGTGTTGCTAATATCCTTAATAACTTGTTTGACTAGAGAGGAGGATGATCCTGTCACAATGATATCATCAACATATACTAGAATGTAGAGTTGATGAGTGAGAGATGTGTGTATGGACAAGGAGTTGTCGCACTTGCTGATATTGAAGCCAAGCTTGATGAGAAAACCTTTTAAACTCTTAAACCATTGTCTAGGAGTCTGTTTTAAGCCATAGGTAGCCTTGTTGAGCTTGCACTCTAGGTCTTATTTTCTTGTTGAAAGCTTACAGGCTGAGTCATATAAACTTCTTCTAGAATGCCATTGAGAAAGGCATTATTGAGGTCCAACTGCTCAATTAACTAGTGATGTGTGACATCAAGAATGAGCAGATTCCTTATTGTGACAGGTTTAATGACATGAGAGAAGGTTTCGTAGTAGTCCACTCCATGCTTTTGATGAAACCCCTTTACAACAAGCCTAGCCTTGTATTTGTTAACAATACCATCTGGGTATTCTTTGACTCTGAAGATCCATTTGCACCCAATAGCTTGTTTGAGAGGAGGTAGGGGCACTAAGGTCCAAGTACCCAAAGCCATGAGGGCATCATATTCAGCTTTCGTAGCTTGATGCCAAACTGGATTAGCCAGAACTGATTTGGCACTAGAAGGCTCATATTTAGTGAGCTGCACACTAGGAACTATAGTCATGTGTATACCAGATTTTGATCTGGTTTGCATTGGGTGAGATAAATGAGGTGAAGAAGAATTTGGAGATATAGAGGAGGAGGGTGAAGGAGCAGAGCGCTGATATTCAGAGGGTGAGGAAGCAGAAAAAGGAGAAGAAGTAGGAGCAGAGGAAGACTCAGATAAAGGAGTATGTAAAGGATTAAGAAAAACATCAGGATGTGACTAGATGCTGGATGACGAGGAGAAGACAGAGAATGACCAAGACTAGAATTATGAGAGGGTGGAGAAGAAGGCAAAGAAGGAGAAGAAAAGTGATGAGGGACATGATGAAAAGTCACAGGCAAAGGTGAAGAAATAGGACACACAGAAGAAGAGGCTGAATTAGATGTGGTAGAGGGGAAATGGTACTCATTGAAAATTACATCTTTTGAAATGTAGATTTTCCTATCCTTAGAAAGGCACTTGTAGCCTTTGTGACTCAAGGAGTACCCAAGAAAAAACATTCAAAACTTCTAGGATTTAGCTTATGTTTGTTGAAGGGTCTTAGTAAAGGAAAATAGACACACCCAAAAACTTTGAGTTTGGTATAATCAGGTGATTTTCCAATCAGGATTTGAAATGGAGACTGAGATTTCAGAGAATGAGATGGAAGCCTATTGATTATAAAAACAGCAGTAATGAATGTTAGTTTATCATTTTATATTTTATTATGGGTTTTGTTAACTTGGGTGTAGGGCATTTGTTAAGAAATAAAAATTGCATTTTATCACTGTTTAATAATTGTAAAAAGAAGAAAGTATTGAACTCTGGATTTCAACATATTAAACGGTTCTATTTTTTGTGTAATCGTTACTATTTGTTATTTCTTCACCCTTACTCTAGTTCTAGGGCACATATTAACAAAACTCTTTATATTATGTGATTTGCTTTTTTACTTGAATTGGTTTTGCCATTCTGCTTTAGTGTTCTATTATTGCATTTGCTTGAATTTCATGACTTTATTTCATAATTTGGTTTCATTTCCATGATTTTTTTATGCCCACAGATATGCATGTGTACGGTGAGAAGCCTATGACTGATCCATTGCAGCTGGTGAGGTTTGCCTCTTTCTGCTACTTGTGTGCTATTGGACTAGCATTTGCTTGCTTCTTGCCAAGTGCCTTGCTTGAAACCTATCATGTGGTTTCTTTATTATTATTGAGAAATTACAGGATTTTGATGGATCCACCACTATGTTACTGGGCATTAGTCTTGTAGTAGTTATAGCCTAGTATTGCTTCCATAATAATTTCTGTCGTTTGGCCTTGTTTTAAAATTCTGAGCTTATTAACGTCAGATCTATACTGCTGTTTATTTATGATTTTTTCCATTAAAAATATATAATTATCAACTTCTTTTAGTGCATGTGCAATGTATGAACTAATGCAAAGTACTTTTTGTAGTGTTTAAAGAATTGAAGTCATTACAATAGCGATGGATAAAGTATAGTTTGAGGCATTACTCTGCCTTTGTATCTTGAGTAAAGTGGTGAACTCTTAAAAACCTTCTCACTATGGGAGCTGATACAACTACATCAATCCTTGATTCATCATTTTAATTTCTTTTTCTACCTTATGATGACAGTTGATCATTATCGGCTTTAGCCTCTTCACATTATGGTTGATTGTTTACTTTACATTTAGGACTTTGCCCAATATACCACTGCCACCTGTAGACTTGAGAATTATTGTTTGTGACTAGTTTTTTATTGGCCAACACTCAACATAAGTGGCTTTTTTGGATTTAACATTGTTAGATTTTACATGGAGTGGCTATTCATTCTAAGGACACAAAAGCTCATCTAACATAGTTTTTGGAAAACAGTTTCTGCCTTTTGTGTGCACTTTCTAAGCTGTTAATTGACTTAGATATTGTAAATATCTTCATTTTCCAGCATTATCTGCTTTGAAAAATATAATTTGAATTGATTCATTTGACTGATTGTTTGGTATTGTTTTGAGGTATGCTGCAATGTTTGCAAGAAACCAATCAAGGACAGCCAATATGCTTCTCATGCAGGTTTGGTGGCTTCTCTTCCATCTGTTTTAAAACATTTTGGTCCCTCTTTATGTGATGTTTGATAATTAGTTACCCTGTGGCTTTGTATGCTCATAATGTTATCCTATTAATTTTCAAATTACTGAGTTGGAAATATTGACCTGTATATAGTGCATTAGTGCTAGCCGGCTTATTACCAGCTTCTCTTTTTTTGGTCCCGTTTTGTTTTTATAAGCTTCTAATATTGACATTTCCTGGGAATTTTCCTCTCTTTCCTCCCATTTTTGTCAGAACTTTGTAGGTCACTAACACTCACTGAACCAACTATCTTGGAGCATAATGGCAGCACAAGGAAGCGAAAATCTGCTAGGAAAGAAAAGAAAAAGTTATCAACTTCTTATGCAAGTATCCTTAAAGTAGAATTGTTTAATCTGTTACATATATGTTCCTCTGTCATATTTTTGCCTATCTATTATATTTTTAGTATCCACTGCTTTAATCTCATGCTGTTTACCTTTGAAGATACTTTGAATAACCACATATTTCGAAAATTATATGTTGGATTTTTAGAATGTTATTTCCTCTCCAAAGGGAGTCCTTAGTTTTTCTGATGACATTTTAATCATATGTAGTCTGTATGTCATAAAATTGATTTTTGTACTTTAACCCCACATAGACCAAGCTACTGCAGTTGGGGAGCGGAGAAGGGCTGAGTCTATGGATAACATTGACACTGCTGTGTCACAATCCAATTTGAGCGGTCAAATCAGAGTGACTTCCTTTTCCATTGAGGCAAAAGGTAAAAACCCAGTATTTGACATTTTACTTTGACTCTGTTAGTCCAATTTTTTGGACGTTTACTTTGACTCTCCCCATCATTCAAATGAAGTTAATGAAACTGAACATTAGGCATGTCCTTATTGCTGTATCTGTATGCTCATGCATAACCATGCCATTGTTCTGCATAGTAAATCTTCTTTGGTTTGCAGATTTAACCTCTTGTAATACATGTTAATGTATATTTTTGTTAAAAGTGTTCCCAAGAGTCATCTCAGTTGGTAGAGCTGTGGGACATAAAGTATGCCTGCCGCCTAGTTTCCCCCTTAAAAAATACAGAAAAAAAGGTTTGGTTATGAAAACATATTTTTGTTACAAGTATTTTATACGTTGTTGATATTGTAGACAATTATATGTTTACGTGGGTCAGATTTTATGCTTTTTACCTATATTTGTTTGTAACATGATTGGGTGTATCTCACAAAATTGTTTTAAGGGAGTTAGGTTTTATTTTTTAGGTTTCTGTTATGCCATAATTTTGATGTGCTATTCAACTAGAGAAAACTCTGTTTATTTAGTTCTGATTTGCTTATGACACTCAACTTGTGAGGTGCAGCATTTATGATGGATGGCACATTGATTATTCCTGGAAATAGAGACCACTTAGCTAATTCAGAAATTTAAGATTGTATACAAACAGTTCTTTACCTCCGTGCGTGCACAGTTAAAATTCTCAATCAAGTTTATCTACCGAGCACATATTATGTGTTCAATTGTAAATGCTCATATCATACTTCTAAGTTATAAACTTCATTATATTTTGCACTGAAGGATATCTAAATTTTTTATTAAGATATTATTTGGTAATTGTTTATAACATTCTTACAAGTACAAGTCCATAAGCCTCCTTTATTGGCTGTCTGAAGGAAATGAGTTCAGTACTTCAAAGCTTTTTGTCCTGGCGATGAGAAGCATAACTGATATTTTTTTAAATCTTAATCCACAGGGAAGGATTTGCTTGAAGGAACTGTTTTGGAACATGGAAGTCCTGATCACAAAAGCATTGGGCTAGTCCATGAGCAACATGTCACGAGCAATGGTATAAAATATATATTTATATGCAGTTTAACATGTATTAGCCTTTTTGCAACTTTGTTGGAGAGGTTTCCTTGCCCTTTAAATATTTATTTCATAGAATTCTTCAATTAAGTGCCTCTAATATGAGTTCTCGTTCTCTGATGTTGGTACAACATTTGCATGTTTTTGTTGAATTAGATTTTCCTGCACCTCTTGCTACAAAGATATATTATCCGCAACGAAGCAATCGACTGCGTGCTGCAATTCGTCATCTTTACTTTCAGGACTCAAGTGAGGATACGTGCACTTGATTTTGAGTCCAAATATATCACATGGAGAGATGGAAAAAAGAAGGATCCCTCTTTTGATCAAATCGACAATGTGATCAACAAGGTGTGTTAATCTTCACTCTTCTTAAGGTGGATTATTTGGATTATAGGTTGACTCTTGTGACCTGAGTTATGCAGCCTGGATAGAATTGAATGTTGGATGATCAGACATACATATTTGAAGTTTTGTATGTTGTCAACCTAAAATACCATGCTGATGACCTAAACCTGTCTTTGTTTAGTTTTTTTCTTTTTGAAAAGCGTATCACTCAATCACTTGCCAACTTTGTGCTCTCCCTCCCCCAAAAAAACCTAAAATACCATGCTAATGATCTAAATCTGACTTTGTTTTTTTTCTTCTTTTGGAAAAGCAGAGCCTTCAGCAAATTTGTGCTCACCCCAAGATTCGGGTCATATTCTTGCAAAACACTCAGAAGTTTGCTAGGTTATGCAGGAGCCCTACCAAGCGGTGGCTTGTCAAATCAGTTTGTTGTTGATAATGTTTCAACTTCTGCAGCCACACATGTTGGTTTGATGAGAAGAAACTTTCTTCCAAAGTCTTCTCCTTTTGCAAACAACTCAGGTGATAGTTTTCTTTTGGTTTTATTCTTATACTAAGCGGCATATGTTAAATTAAGAAAATCCAGTAACCATGTAAAATATGCCTTTGGTTTACAGCATTTTGGCTCTATTATGATACTATTTTTCAAGTGCATGCTTTACGAAGAAGCAGACAGAGATCAGTGTTTTGTTATGATATAGCATTATGGCGTCGTTCGATGCACGCAACCGACTCTATCTAGTGGGATTAAGGCTTATTGTTGATGTTTTATTTATTTAAACTAATATTTTTGTGGAATAAAAGTTGTCCATGGGAGTGATGTGCTTGATTTTGTAGGAAATCCACTGGGAACAATGCAGCAACCAAATGGGAATGTCCCTGTCATTTAGTAACTTTGGTGGGAATTTTTTTGGCTAGGTGAGTGTACATGAAGAAATTGTTAAATGTGTCTGAATGCTGTTGTTGATGGCTCCTTTAAGTTGAGGTTTTACCTCTTCTCTGTTAGCTATTTGTAACTTCATAACAATTTGGACTTTCCAATAAAATAGTTAAATGTTGATTATCGAATGCCCCAACTAGCATATTGCATAACAGATTTGCATCATTCTTGAGATTGCAAGGATTTTTTAATATAAAAATATTTGACATGAAGATTTTACAAATTTATCAGCTTTCAAAGGTGCAAAGTTTCGGGATCTGTTAGCGATATTATGATCCATACTCATATTTATTCAGAAAGCATTCTTGAAAACAACTTATTTTTTTAGATAATCTGCCTTATTTGATTTATTCAGGATCATAGAATTGGTAAATTTGTGAATTACATTTTTTATTGCATTTATGATTATTCAGAAAATTGTATCCCAAGTAAGCCACCGTCCTGTTTTTGGGGTTTGTACAAGTGCTGTTTGTTTGGTCAAGGCCAGGTATGGATAACTGATTGTAATTTGTATGTGCAGACTGTCCATATCTGAGTTATGCTACTTTAAGATATGATTATTTGAGTTATATTTTCAGAATGTATATACTATGTAAAGTTTTGATTTCTTGAATCCTTGAATAATGCCCAAAGGCACTTCAGTATTTTTTAAGATTAAGATAATAGCACATCTTTTGTGCATATTTGTAAATGCTATGAATATTCATACCTATCTAAGGTTCAATGAAAGTGGAGAGTTGATGCTCCAATTCAATGAGTAATCAACTAATTAAGTAAAGTCTTTTAGGGTGGGGAACTGGTATTATAAGTTGTCAATAGCAATTGTTATAACTTCATAAGTTTATCATGCGCTTTTGTGAATTGTGATGGCAATAGACAAGGACTGCATTTTGTCTTTTATATGGAGATATTTGGATCTAAGTTTTGATCAAATATCTAAAAGCATTTCCTTTCTTTATGCCACCTGCAATTAAAAATATCAGCAAATATCTGGGTAGCATACCACGTGGTGGCACAAATTGAGATTGCAACTGGCTTAATGTTTTGTAAAGAAATGGTACTTATTCATCATAGACACTACTCCTTAGTGGGTTTTGAAGTTTCTCTTTCTATGATGTGGCACGTGGTTGTTGTAGAGGTGATGTGGTTGCTTAGTTTCATCTGCATCCTTTTTTTTCTTTCCTTTTTGATATGTTTGATTTTGATATATTGAAACTGTCGTGTTTACTTATTCGTAGTTGGTGAATGTTTTAAAAAATAAAAATCTTAAAATTAAAGTTGAATATAATTAGTATATCTTAAAATAATTGTTTATGATCCAGCTTGAATTCTATAAATGGTGAAACTCGGGCAATGATAAGGTTATTTGTTTTATGACTTGAAAGAATCAGATTCAAATTTATGTCCGGTTGTGAGGATAAGACTCTATGTGTCTTTCTTTTTTCAGATTCCATTATATGAGTCTGGTGTACTGACCTGAAGTTATCATTTTGAAACTTATGATATCTATAGTGATGAAAGGAAAAGAACCTTTTTTGGGCTTATGGGAAAAAGCGTATTAGGAACTCAATAAAAGCAAATAAGCTGTTATACACTAGTATAGGCGCATTAAATCTGGCCTCTCTTGCATATAATGTGATGATCATATTTTTATCCCGATTTTGATGTTTATGAAACATTAACTATCCTTCTTTTTTAAAACAACCACTATGAATAGAATAGTTCAGCATGCATCGGAATTTTTATGTGTGGGGTTGGGATAATTGCATGATGTTGCAAAGCTCAGAAATGTCTAAAGTTATAATCATTGTCCCCTTTCTTCTCTTTTACGTGTCCCGAACATGTTCTAAACGTTTACACGTGGTCCTTCCTTTTGTCATTTTCTTATCCATTATTGCACTTTAGCTTATCTTTTATTCTATCAATGGAGAACCTTGTGTTATAATACATTAAAGGGCAAATCCACACAGTTCGCAGCCTATGTTTTTTATAAATAAATTTTATTAAGTAGAAAAGAAAAAAATACATCAGGCCAAAACAATGTACGCAGCAATTAAAAAAGGAGGTGAACATAATAACCTTAACTAATAAACCCACCCACCAAAATCCAAACTAAAACAAAAACCAAAACATATACTAACAATAACAATTCAGATTCAAAATTCTATGATTTTTTCCCTAGACACAATATCCTTTATGAGAGATAATCTTATCTTAACCGAAAACATTATAATATAGTAAAGCTAACTCTTCTAGTGAAAATTTTATTCATATGTAAAACTTATTCACTTCTAGTGAAAATTTTAACCCGAATTGTATATACCACTTAAATCATCCACTTTCTAGTTTCTAATGAATGCATTTAGTAAAGCATACCATGTCTTGGTCTTGTAGTTTTAGGGTTTATATAACTACAAGCATTCACATCATGTAAAATCGTCTATATTCTATTTTTGCATATTACTTGAACTAACAAAGTAACAATAAAATAATATTGTAATTATACAAATTTAAAACACGTGTTTGTTACCCATTACATTACATTTGTTAATTATTCAACTTACTTTATATCATTCCTTTAGATACCGCTTCCCACGTCCCAATTTAACATAAGATGATACCGTTTTCTTAAATTCAGTGGGTGGGATGGAGAACATGTTTGCTTTTTTAATATTTCGGTTTTCCTATGATGCATAGGATAAGACATTAATAAAATCTTAATTCAATACTTTAATAAATCTTCCTTTTGTTTTATCTCTATATTCCCATACCAAGCACAAATTGATTAAAATAGAAAGTGTTCTAAAAAACAAATTTGAGCATTGAAAAGGCAAAATTGGGTAACAAATTAATCTTAGTCGTTGATAATGGGACCTAACATTGCACTGAAAGTCATTGTTTTTGTTTCTAGAGATATTAATATGGTGGGGCTAGAATGACCTCTACCTACTACCTAGTTGTGGAAGGAAGCCTAATAACATTGCCACTAAGCTTTATCTACCCCATATTTGAAGCATTGGACAAAGACGTGAACTTTAATTTCTTCTTATGCACTACATTTTGATCAAGTACACAATAATGGTATCAATGACAATAAATAAGTTTTTAAGGCAATCACTTATCTTTTTTTTTTTTTTTAGAGATATATCTATTTTAGTCCCTCGATTTTTTTTACGTATAATAATTTAATTCCTAAAAAATTGAAAAACCTAAAATGATCCTAAAAATATCAAATTAAATAAAATTAGTCATTTTTATAATATTTTATAACATCTAATATATAACATTTTAACTTATATTAGCTACCTACATAAAAATTTATAAGGAGAAAGGGGAGGGTAATTTACAAAAGGATTGATTAATCTAGACTTAATAGATAAAGTTCTTTACATATGTAAATGTTAATATTGCTTATAATACTTTTACTTTATTTGAATTCATAATGATTTTGTACTTAAGAAAATATTATAAGATCATAGATTATTTTTGTCAAACTTTGTAGCAAAAGTCCTAATATTCTATGTATTTTTATAAATCATTTAATGTTTATAACATGTATTTTTGTGCAAAAATTATGCCTAACTTCAATGTGAGTAAAAAGATTTATTTGAAATGTCAATTTCAATCTTTTATTTATTGTTGATGTCATAAGTCATTCATGCTTGAAAATTTCTCCATCATCTATAAATTAAGTGCAACTTTGATCATACACTAGAAGTGAATGCATATTAGTTGTTTGATCAAATTATTCATCTTATCTTAAGTATTCTGGTTTAACTACTACATGAAGATCATTTTTAGCAACAAATGCAACTAAATAAACCTACATAGTAAAATAGAAGATGAATTTCTTGTAGACAACATGATGATTTATATTGGGGAAAAATAGCTAAAAATTTTACTATTAATTGAATCGTTGATAAATTGAAGTTTTTAACTAAGAGCGACACTTTAAATGAATGTACATTTTCATTAATTTCTTTAATTGTTAATTATTATTATTTATAATTAATGTGTTATTTTGAAACTTGAAAACAATTATTTATATTTTTATATTTTTTTTTGTTATTCAATTAATCTTAATTATAAATTATAATTAAATATTATTGTTCCTCCTAAACTTTACTTCAAATATGGTCAACCAGATTAAATTCATTACTGGGTTTGATTATAACCCATCAATCATTTACATGACTAGTGTCTAACATGAGTAAGAAAACTCTAATGTTTGTGAAATGGGAAAAACATCTCCAAAATAATTGAGTTACAATGACGACCAATTAATGTGTTATTCACTATATATGACATATAAATATTGGTCGTGACAAATTATGTTATACAAGGAAAGAAAGTTGGATATATATTTAAGTGCTAGTTGAACTTTAATTTGTTTAAAAACTGAAATATAAGAATGATTCAAACTTGAGTTGATGAAAAACTCAGGTTTAAGATGTGTATTTCAATTAAAATGATATAATAATGCTTTCTTATTTTTGACGTAGCTATAAACAAACAATCATGCTCCACAGTACTTAATAAAGTATATATAATGTAAAATCTTATTTATGATTTCAATTTTCTAGTTTTGGTATTATAAACGTGTTAGATGTAGAATGAAATCATAAAATAATTATGGCTATGCTATTGTTTAAGGGTTTACTATTGAACACATAATTCCTTTCCCACTTGTTATTAATTATTGTTAATATCTTACTTTCGGTGTTCTAGATTGAGGGGTGTTGGATGTAGAAGTGTTGAATGTGGTTCAAATTTACCATGTTCTTATTGTGGCTAGTGCTTGTGTTAATTAATGTTCTTCTCGATGCTCATAATATTGTTTGGATTATTAGTTAAATGATGGTGATGTTTTCTACTTCTTTCTTATTAAATATCAATCCTCAAGTTTTGTCCTTGTTGTTTGGTGTTGACCGTTGTGCGACAAACATTTTGTTATTTCGCTTCTATACATGATAGTTAAGCTTGAAGATAACTTTTGTTATAGATGATTAAGTGTTATTGCCTTCATATTCTTTTGCTTGAAGCTTGCAAAACTCATCATTAATTAATCCATCTTCTTCAATTTCTTTTACCTAGAGTTTGCAAAGCTCATCGTTGATTAATTCATTTCAGATTTCGTCAACGTTTGTAACTCCTAAAGCCATGCTTCTCGAACTCCAGTGTGATTACTCTCATTTAAAAGGATTATTTGTAACAATCTTAAAGCTTAGTAAACTTTAGCTTGAGGGAGAGTATTAGAATATACTAAAATATTTTATAATATCTTAAATTATATTATATAGAATATCTTTACAATAAATGTATTTATATAGATATAATATCTCATATTATATTATTATATCTTATATTTGTTTAGTGCATATTTTAGAAGATCTTTTAAGATTGAAATTATTTTTTTAATCTTTTACGATTTGTTTCCTTATTTAATAGATTTCTAGTATTATACAAATAGAGTTTAATATATGTCTTTTATATCACAACTTCACCATTCACAATATTTGAGCATTATGTTTTCTCCTTCCAAAACTAAACCCAAAATTTTCAAGATGATTTCTATCGTGAGGGAAACTTAGACTTATGATCATTTTGGGGGAACCATACTCAAATTATAGGATTGAGATATATAATGAGAAAAGAGAATGATTAAACTAATAAATTATGTTAACAATAATGTGAATGGTGATGATATTATAATACAAAAGACAAAATAATAACTCTCTATTTATACTAATATTATACTTCTAATTAAATAAGGAATCAAATCATAAATGATAAAATAAAATAATCTTAATCCTAAAGGATCTTCTAATATATACTTTAAACAAATCTAAGATGTAATATTTTTTTTGGTACTACTAAAAGTATTCTCTCACCTTTTTGAGTAACAAACTAATCTCTTTCGAGGTTCATGGTTGTCTCTCCCAACAAATGTCGCTCCCAGGAATTGAACCATCGACCTTGGGAATCCATTGGAACATTATACCACTAGATCAACGTCTTGTTGGTAATCTAAGATATATATGATAATATGAAATATTATTTCCATATCTATGTATCATCAAGATATTGTCTATAATATAATTTAAGATATTCTAAAATATTTTTATATAATACTACTCCTCAAGCTAAAATTTACTAAGCTTTAAGGTTGTTACAAACAATCCATTTAAAAAGGAAAGAACTCATAATAATTACATGGACTTCGACAAAGCATATGTTTAAGGGGTTGCAAATGTTGACGAAATCTAAAATGGATTGACCAATAATTAATGATGAGCTTTGCAAGCCCAATGCAAAAGAAATTGAAGATTAAAAAGATGGATTGATCAATGATGAACTTTATGCAAAGTAAATTGAAGACAACAACCTTAACCATCAATGATAGAGGTTGTCTTAAAACTTAACAACCATGGACAAAAGTGAATCAACAAGAATGATTGTCGCACAACAAGCAACATCAAACAAGAAGGACCAAACTTGAGGATTGATCTTTAATAAGGAAAAACTAGAGAGCACCATCATCATTTAACAAATTAATCGGGACAACATCAAGAACATTGAGAGGAACCTTGATCAACACAAGAACTAATCACAAGACAAATATAGATCTGAACAACATTCAATAGTTCTATATACAATACTCTCCTTAACTTGAAGCGTTGAAATTAAGATGACAACAACTAAAATGTGGGAAAGGAAGTAACAACTATGAAACCAACTGACAAAAGCATCACAAGCCTAAACTTCCCTCAAGGTAGATACCATGTTGAAATTATTGAGTGTAGTTATGGAAGGAGAAAACAAAATGCTCAAAATAATAAGTTGTATTAATAATATTGTAAATGATGAAGTGATAATATTCTAAATAAAATAAAATAATCGTAATCATAAAATATATTCGAATATATATTCTAAATAAATCAAATATATAATGATCATAATATGAAATATTATCTCTATATCTATATGGAGGAGATATCTGTTTATAATCAAATTGAATTACACTAATTATACTTGATCTCATATGTTTATTTTTTAAATCCAACGGACCACAAATGTGAAACTCAAAAGTCATGTAAAATTCCTCTTTTTTTTCTCATCACCTCTTGTATTCACACATGTAGTCCATTAACTTTAAAAAAATTAACGGATGAGATCGAGTGTAACTAGTGTAATTCAATTTGAGTATAAATGGATGTATCACCAAATATTATATGTAATTAAATTTATATTTAAGCTATTCATTACATTACTTAAAAAGCATGGTTGACGCTGAAATCCTTATCTTTGTGATGAGTAATCAAATAATCATCATGTTAATTAATATTTAATTCATATGTCTAATTATAAGTGGAAGAGAAGGTTGTAGACACTAAGTTAGAACATGTGATCTTTATCTTTAATTAACATTGTGTATTTCAAATTTAAAAGCATATTCATTATTAAGAGTATAGCATCTAATATAAGTTGATTTACAAATTTCAAGCTTGTTTTTTGTTTTGTTTAGCAGCATATCTATCGTGATATATTTCAATTTGATATTCAAAAAGTGTGTATGCAAAAGATTAGTTGAGAAATATTACATGAGCATGGAGATATGTTAATCCAGAAAGATTAACGTTTACTCAAGTTAAGTCTTTTAATCTTCTGAAATATCTATTAGAATATATGAAAGTATTTTATAATGTCTTAAATTGTCTTATAAAAAATATCAGACGAGATTTTCAACTCATACTTTATATCACTTGCATGATAATTGTTTGACGGGATGATAATATTTAAAGATATTGTTAGAGGAACGTTAAAACTCTAAACATAAAGACCTAAAACCTAATTGAAGCAACTTTTTGAGTTAAAACAACATACCAAACACAATTAAAATAAAAAGGAACTCATTCACCAAAATCACGAATCACCCAATCAATTGTTACAAAAATTCAATGAATTATTTTAAAAGAATGTAATAATGTTCCATGGATTCAATTAAAAGAGATGAATTGTACTTGCATCTAGATGTGACAAAATTATCTACAATACATACAAATTTATTTGTTAGAGCTAATGAATTTAAATTGATATAATCCAATGGTAGCGGTGATAATGAATGGATCAAATTTATCCATTATATCTAATGGATATTCATAGGTATATCCATTTAGAGGATACTCAATTCATCCAAAAAATAAAAACAAAAATATTTTTTCCATAAAGCAACATGCAGACTCAACTTTGCTATGCAAACCCAACGGACAAAAATAAACCAATATTACTAATACCGTACCGGTCAGAGTACTGGTATGGTGGTTTAACACGTGGTTCACTAATTAAACTGCATACCAGTGAAGTTAGATATACATATAAAGAAGATGATAACTATTTTTATTTATACCACTTGTTAAAAAATATATATTATGGATCATGTTTTAGATGTATAAAAACGTAGAAGTTGTGTGTTTGGTCATCCATACCAATATTATGGAAAAATTAAATCATTTTCATTAAAAAATAATTTTAAATGAAACCACCCTATATGACTCTTACGGTTCAATTGAAATTTGGTCGGTATGACCAGTTTTTATCGGTATAATTACATGGCCGGTATAAATGTTGTATCATAGAAGTATTAAGACCGGTTCATCGATTGGACCAACCGACACGAATCAATGACATAAACTACTCTCTTTCTAACAAAATGATTCTTTCAACAATATTTTTTTTATCAAAGCACTCCTTCAAAAAGTTTCAATAAAGATTGGTATAACATTTTTGTATCATATTTGAGCAAGAAAAATGCATAATTGTATAATATAGTATATGTGACATCACCTACGCTATTCTTTCATAGGTAAATTTAAATAGTGATTTTTTTAAAATTGTTTTTTTATCTTGATTTTTATAAATGCTTTATTAAATAATAATATTTAAAAGAATTTTTCCTTCAAAAAGTGCTTTAGTTCAAATAAAAAATGGATTTAATATTCATCCATCAAATTCATTAAAATGTATATATGTATAGTTTAGAAATATAATTTTATGGATTTATATGGATTGGTGGACGACTTTTCATCGATCCATTATAATTTAAATTCATATTCATCCAAATCCATACAATTTCATCCAATTCTTACCCTTACCTACGCTCATACAAGAGATTCAGAGTTCCCTTGTATAGAAATGGTATGATAAGATTGGATTCTTTCATGATTTAATACTCAAGATATCAATAACATTTTTAAGATAGATATTTTTCTATTCTAAGTTTCTAACTTCGTCTACTTTAAAAAACTATCAATTTTGATAATATTAATAAGATGATAATTAATTTTACTATTTTAGTATTTTAGTGATGTCATAAAACTCGCCTTGGACCAACCGGTTCGACCAGTTTAACTGTGAACCAGACATCTAATCAGTCTGAGCCTTTCATCTAACTAGTTTCACATAACAATGGATTGACTTGATTCAACTTGGCCGATTTAAGCCTGGAATCAGTAACTTGGATGGTCGGACCGGTTGGACCGAGTTAATTAAAAAATATTTTTAAAAAAGCAATCAAAACAATGTCATTTTTAGATTAAAAAATTAAATATTTTTAACTTATCTATAACTATGTTTCTCATTTGTTAACTTATATAGGAAAACATTCGTTATTTAATTAAATTTTAAATTTACTGTTTATTTTTTAGCAATTTAAGCATGACACATATGTTTTATAATGATATTTTTAACTTCTTTGTTACATTTCATAGTAATGAAGTCTTCTTTATTAGTTATTTAATTATGTATGATAATATTCTTTAATTTAGGTATAAAGTTATTAAATAATGTTAGCTAATATTATGAATTATTTAGAATTTATAATGCAAATTGAGCCAACCGATCTAACCATCAACTCATTAGTTCAACCAATGATATTCTCACTGAGTCAATGAACAGTCTAAATTTAATAATACTAATTTTAGGATGATTATTAGGTCAAATAATGATTCTTTAAAGGTATAAATACAATTATGATAATTTAGTAAAATTAAATCTAGCGTTGTTAACTTTTTTTTATTAAAAGTCTAAATCTTGATATATGAATTTTATCACTTCGATATGCTTTACATATCTGATGATGATGACTGATTTCTAGTCAACTTTTACAGGAGAAAACCACTTTTTGGGTATGATTTGAACAATTTTTTATATGTACATAAGAAATAAAAAAATCAATAAAGAAATAAGAATATTAATAATGAAAATAAATAAAAGTATGAATATTATAATAAACCGAAAGGATACTTTTTATGTTTCCAAGAAACTTCCGTGATTTTCCAAATGAAGGAAGCATTGTGATAGATAGAAGATATGTATACACCTATAATTATATTTTCATTTATCATCTATATTTATTGTTAATTATTATTAACTCTTAGAAAAAGTAATACAAATAAATTAAAAGGTAGATGATAATATTGTATAGATATTATACTTTATATATAAATGATAAGAGGTTTGCTACTTTGTAGAAAGTGACTCATGTGAAAACATTTGTTAGTGTGAAAAATGAAAACAATTAATATGAACTATTAGATTTTTACTTGAACGATCAACATTAAAAGAAATGATGAATAATTAAATTTTTATCTTAACTATATATGATTATAAGACTCAGATTTATTGTTCTCATATATATAGTGTTTCTTTGATATAGGGATGACAACAGGCACGGGCAGGCACGGGTAGTAGCTACTGCTACCCGTTTCAAAATAGAAGAGTAATACCCATACCCGCCTGTACCCGTGAGTGGGTATTTCTGGGTACCCGCGGGTAGAACGTGTACCTGCGGGTTTCTCTATTATAAATAATTTTTTAAATTTTTACTTAAATTGTGTTTTAAATAAGATGAAATTTAATTATATGTGTACCTTTCGATTGAATATTTGGCAAAAATGCTAAATTTATTGGTGGTTTCCATTTGTGTGATTTTTTTAACAAAATATATATATTTTCTTTGTAAAACATGTGTGTTTTTACACATGTAATAATATTTGTAGGGTATTTCACCACCAAACTCAATAAAATATATAAACAAAGTAAAAGGAAAAAATATACATAGTGTAATAAATGTTAGAATAATATATTTTTTATTTTAATTAAATATAATATATTAATCATATAAATAATGGGTACCCACGGGTACGGGTACCATAATACCCGTACCCACCCGTATGTACTACGGGTATTTTTAAAAACCCATTTATAATTCCCCGGGTACCCGTTTGTGACCCGTACCCGTGCCCGGACGGGTTTTACCCGCGGGTACCTGCAGGTACGGGTTTTTTTGCCATCCCTACTTTTTTTTTGGTTTCCCACAGGTATCCTCGCACTGGAGGCTATCCTGTCCGAACCGGGCACATCCACAAGTAAGTGGGGCTAACTCTCCCAACGGACATTTTTTCCATCCACAAGACTCGAACTCGGGTTCTTGCTTAAGGGGAATCAAACATGTACCACTTGCCATCCCTACTTTGATATAGATGAAAGTTTATTGTTTTTCCCATTTTTTAAAAAATAAACTTAAAGTTGCATGAGAAATATGTTTGATAAACTCACATTGATTATAAATTCAGTTTATATTAATGAAAAAAACAAGGAGAAAGTGACATCTCTTTTATGGTGAATTGTTTTTTATTGCTTATTTTGTCTAAACAATTTTATTTCTTATTTTACCCTCAAATTTCAATAATACTTTCATTATTTTTAGATTGATCTCATTGAATTGTTAATTTTATCATTTATGTAGTATTTATTTTGTGGATTGTCTAATTCAAGTTTAGTAACTCTATTCATTTGTGTGTCAGGTTATTCTTAAATATTGATTTTTTATTTTAGTCTAATAGTGAAGTACAAAAAGTTAAATGATCATAGTAAAATTATACGTGATAATAAATATTAAAATATATACTTTAAAAATAATATTAAAAACAATCAAAATAATCATAACATAAACAAATAACTTCATAAATTTTATAAAAAAATAACTTTTCTATTTTTTCCAAAACAAAACAAATTTGTTTCTATTTAGTTTTCAACTGAAATATCTAAACATAAACAAATTATAATATCACAGTTTATAAAATAAAAATAAATATATAATCTATATCAAACGCATGCTAGTATAAATATATACATTTAAATTAAATATAAAAATATTTTTTTAGAATATTTATACTCAAACCAAATTAAAATTATATATCAAACAAAATAAAATATAATTTTAAAACCAAATAAAACAGTGATTATTTTAATAAAATATCTTAAAAACTAAGTAGTTGTATAAATTATAAATATAAATATATGGTACATTTTTTTAATATTAAAAATTATTGATTTTACATTGTATTAATGAAGTAATTAAAATTGTAGGTTTTGGTATTAAATTAAAGTTAATCGTATTTTGTTATAATAAAAACAATCATATTTTATTCTATTTACAGTTTTGTGTTATATTCCTCTCTTTTATAATGTTAATTACATATTATAACATATAGCTACTTAAAAAAAAGAATAGGAAAACAATTTATCCAAATAGGAAAAAGTATATGTAATGGAATAGTGTATAAATCTCTGTAAAATTAGAGAAATTTTTGTATGTATTAAGTGTACGTGAGTTTTATATACTATTATTATGTTATTCATTTATATTTAACTTTCATTGACTTTTCAAAAAAATTAATCCAAATAAACCATAAACTATACTGATTGTGTAATATTACACTCTATTAGGAAAATACCTTTATCTAAATAACTCTATTTTTTTTGTTCTACTAGAGATATTTCTTCATCCTTTTGGATAAGAAATTAATCTCTTATGGAGTTCGTGACTGCCCAATAAATATCACTCTTAAGAATCGAATTTTTGACGTTTTGGTCATTCTCAAAATCTAACGAGTCTTACCCAACTACATCACTAACTTGAGATATATTTAACACACCACTCACTCTTTCTCTCTCTTGATGCATCTCTCATCCTTTCTTCTCTATTCTAAAAAAAAGCCCACCCAAAGAAGAATCACTTTTTATTATATACCAAAAAAACAAATACAACTTTTCCCAGAGCAAGAAAAAAAAGCACTTTTCCCCTCAATCAACTCATAAATCACCCTCATTATTTATCTTCTCTTCAAAGTTTCAACCTTTCATCCAATTCCTCCAACCCCATAAAAATCTTCGATGCCCATTATGCTAAGAACCATAATCCACGACCTCAAATCTCGATCCCATCGTGTGGTGCAAGACGCTTCTTCAATGGATCCGGTGGTGGTTAGCGACGGTTTCACTCAGAGTTTCTGGGCCCACATACCGCATGAGCTACTGAGAGAAGTGCTTATCAGAATCGAAGCTTCAGAGGACACGTGGCCACAGAGGAAGAGTGTTGTTGCATGTGCTGGAGTGTGTCGTAGCTGGAGACATATAACTAAGGAAATTGTTAAGTTACCTCAATTTTCTTCAAAGATCACTTTTCCCATCTCAGTTAAGCAGGTTGGTTTAAAAATTATTTTTTTTATCATGGGATTTAGAGATTTCTTTGGTAATAGTTTGCAGAAGATTTTGATTTAAGCACCTAGTTTTTTGTTTTTTTCTTCTTCCTAGTTTTAAAAAGTGGGTATTTTTATTGAAAATTTTGATTGGGTTGCTGAAAAGCTAAAATTTACTTTTTTTTTTTACTTTTTTTGGTTTTAGAAGAAAAAATCCACTTTTGCTTTAATCACTTTTATGGAATCACATTTTAAAGCTTAATCAAACAGGTCTTTAATTATGGAGTAGTTGTTTTATTGATTTTTACTTTATTTTAGTTGAATTTCTGAAGCTGTTTTTTTTATCATTTTTAAAATTTTATAAAGTAGTTATTTTGATTGAGAAAAGTTGATCTGTGAAAAGCTGAATTTCAGATTTTTTATTACATTTTTTCGATTCATAAACAATCACTTTTGTTGCGGAGACGAAATCATATAATGCCAACCAATAAACACGTTAACATTTCAATTCTAATTAAATTTAATCTTAAATGATAGCACGAAAAACCATGAAATGTATTCTCTCTACATGTGACATGTTACATCACTCTCCATACAAGTTTTTCTCTTATGCATAATCACATTTTAAGTCTAAACAAACGGGCACTGATTTTCCTATATTTTCCAGCTTCTCGAAAAAACACCTTTTTAAAATAAATATTTGTAGCATCACTCTTATCAGCCTAAAGAAACTGGGTCTTAACTATGTGATTGTTTTTTTAGGTGAATTTCTGAAAGTTCAGTTTTTTTCATTTCCTGCTGGGTTATTTTTAGAGAAAATATAGTTTTTTATCTTCTGCCTTTTGGGCATTGAGATTAATTTGGTTTTTTTATTTCTCAATATGAGCATAATTGCTTAAATTAATGCAACAAAGGTTTTTTATTATTTTAAACTATAAGTGGTTTTTCCACTGTTATGAAAAAACAAAATAAAATTTAATGCTGCAGTTACCCATTCATGAAGTTAAAGCATCATGATATTATTAGGAGTAGCTTTGAACTTATCCTTTCATTTGGTTTAACGTCTAACAATACCTAACTTCTTTTTTACCATTAGTCTATTAAATATTGATTTGATTTTATTAGGATATTAATAATCTGCTCCTTTATATCCCTTTTCACTTTCCCTTTTGATTTTTATACTATTTCCTGGAAATTAATGATTTTGCTTGTTCCATCTTATACTAGATATTTTTGGTTTTTGGCAGAATTATAAAGACTTTTCTCATTCTTACTTCAGCAATAATGAATGTTGTATATCACCTGGGACCACTAATAATGATGCCCTTTATTTTTAATTTGTAACATTATATTGGACTTTCCTTCTTAGGTATCTTAAAGGATCATGTCTTATGGCATCTTGATGTATTTGCTTGTGCCTGCTAGTTCTAATTAAATTATCTTCTATATTATTTTAGAAGGGATATATTATGTTTTTGTTGAGTAGCAGCCATTGAAATTACTTTGTTTTTGAAGTATTATATACCAAGCTGAAAAGTAAAAGGAGAAAAAGTCCATCTTTTTCAGCAAATTGAGTGAGTACCATCTGGAATATGCTTCTATGATGTGGAATGCTTTAGTTTATTATTTTCCTAACCTATGTCGTATTGCTTCAAACATTCCCTTGTTTGTGGAAGGGCATGATGATGGAATATTACTTTTGTGCTTGTCGATTTATTTCGAGTACCTTTTCATTCCTTCTGGCATTACATTAACAAGTTCTAATTTGTGAATTATTTTTGGCAGCCTGGCCCAAGGGAGCATCTCCTCCAGTGCTTTATTAAGCGCAACCGGTCCACCCAAACATATTTGTTATACCTCAACTTAACTAGTAGTGAGTATATAATGAAACTTTTTTAGTTAATGTTGTCCCGTAAAAGCTTTAGTTTCTTTGTTTACCTTTTTGGGATATAATGCTTTTAATCCTAGTACCATGTTCCTTTTTACCATTGTCGTCTTCAATTCAGCACTAGGTGATGATGGGAAGTTCCTTCTGGCTGCACGCAAATGCAGACGTCCTACCTGCACGGATTATATGATCTCTCTAGATGCAGATGATATGTCAAAGGGAAGCAATGCCCATGTTGGGAAACTAAGGTGCTCTTCTGATCATGCACTGTGAATATTATTGTTTTCCCTTTTATTAGTGCAAATACTTATACCCTTTTCCTCCCCTTTAATAAGATCAAATTTCCTCGGAACCAAGTTTACAATCTACGATGCCCAGCCGCCTCATGCAGGGGCAAAGATTCCAAAAAGTCGCTCCACTAGGTTGGTGAGTCTTAAACAAGTTTCACCCAGGGTTCCTACAGGCAGCTATCCGGTGGCACACATCTCATATGAGTTGAATGTGCTTGGCTCCAGGTAAGCTTTACATACTGCCAATTCTACATAAGATCATCCTGCATGAAATTTATCAAATAGTTGTATGTGCATATATTTTGACTTGCCTTCCGTAGTTTTCTTTTTTTGATGGATAATAATGTTGAGTGGTCAGTTATTGCTAAAAACATATTAGCTTTTTTTTTTGCTGTGCATTCTTCTTATATACTGACTTATGCAATACGTAACATGTGTGGTGACTAGGGGCCCTAGGAGAATGGATTGTGTCATGGATTCCATTCCTTCCTCTGCAATTAAACCAGGAGGAGTAGCCCCGACACAGACTGAGCATTCTATTAAAAACGTAGATATGTTTCCTTCATTCTCTCTTTCTCGATCAAAGTCAAATCATGTGGAAAACTCCGTATCTGGGCCTCTTGCTGATCAAAATGATGGAGGGCTAGTGTTGAAAAACAAGGCTCCCAGGTGGCACGAGCAGCTGCAGTGTTGGTGCTTAAACTTTCACGGACGTGTGACAGTTGCCTCAGTTAAAAACTTTCAACTGGTGGCTTCCCCAGAAAATGGACCTGCTGGACCAGAACATGATAAGATCATTCTCCAATTTGGAAAAGTCGGGAAGGATACGTTTACAATGGATTACCGGTACCCTATCTCAGCATTTCAGGCATTTGCAATCTGCCTCAGCAGCTTTGATACCAAGATTGCTTGTGAATAGAGCATGCGTGCACAGGTATTCACTTGAAATCCTCATATTCTAAAATTTGAATATAGCCGAGATAAAACTTAATTAGATCGATAGAAATCTATACATGCTACGTCGAGTTTGCAGAAATTCTATACTGAGCAAATGCAATTTTGTCTTTAGATTGCATTAGTGCCACTATCCAAAAGACCATAGTATGATTATATTTCCAAAGTGTGAGCTTTATATTTTCCACAAAATGTAGTTCTTATGACTAGTACTTGATTCCATGTATAGTTTTTCAGCCAATTGATGTTTTACTTCATTTTCATGCTAGGTTCTATCCACTTCTCCAGATTTATATTGCTATATTTTTAGCTGTTGGAGAAGTTTGAAACCTACTTTGTAGGAAGCAAAATGATAAATACTATTGAAGAAGGTCATTGGATGGCGAAGAAGTGAATTTAAAAGGAAGATGTTGCATATTTCAGAGTTTTAGTTAGTTTCTGGAATCACAATTCATCACTTCTTGGAAGAATCACATGATATTTGAATGCTACTTAGAAGTTGTGTATCAAGTTCCCCTTGTAAATAAATTCTCTTTTTCTTTTTTGTTTGTATTTTTTGAACATGATCTTAATTATCTGCCTTCATTAGGTTGTTTATAACTTTATATAGTGGTGGTGCCTTCCTAGATTTTATTTTAATTCCTTTTTATATCCACTCTCTTTCAGCCTATAATTTACTTATTATCTATGGTTCCTTAATTTAATCTTAAATTACTAAATATTGTATTTCAGAAGCTGTAACACATGCATTAATTGTGTATAATCCATGTAACTGTAAGAAATAAGTGGACACTGGTTACTAAGACTTTGTATGGAAGTAACATTTAAAAATCACAACCCTACATTGTGTTTATAAAAGCAAGAATATGAGAATCAATCATGTAAAATGGAAACCAAACTATCTTTATAACCATTAGTGTGTACAGATATTTTGTGTCAGACGGTGAATATTGCATTATACTATATATTTAATTTTTTAGAATTAAAATGCATTTGTTGTGTTCGGTGTAGTTTATATTATATTTTTTTTGTGTTTATGATAATATTTAATTTAATAATTAATGTGTTGGTGGTGGTTGCTTAGGATTATATGATTTTTTTTAAAAATTAAATAATGTTAAGGGCAAAACAGGAAGTGAAAATTACACCATGAAGGAAGTTATTTCACGTTTTGGTTTTATATATAGTATAAATATAGATAATTAATTAAAACTCAAATATTAGCAAACAAGTGATTTCATATTATTTTTTTGGGTACATTAGTTTAGCAAACAAGTCAGATTCATATTTTCTATCCCTAAAATTAAGGTTTAGTCGTTGTTGTTGAATTTATGATATCATTCGATGTTGTAAACTACTAAGCTCCTTACAAGTAGTTCACTCGTAGGAAGTCATAAGATTCGAGTTTTGTACACTATAAATACTAACATTTGACTACAAAGAAAGTAGTTCACTCTTAATGAGTTTTGAGTGCCTTTGTGTATATATCTCAGGAGGCTGTTTGAAAATTGGACTTTGGTTCTCAACAAGTAGGAAAGCTTCCTCGGTATTAAAAACCATGTAGAAATGTAACATGACTCATTATGTAAATCATCTGCAATTATTTAGTAAAACTTCAACAAGATTATGAATGAATGATAATTTGAACGAGTAAACATATTAGATAATATTTGATTATAAATGAATGTATTAGATAGAAAGTAGGGGTAATTCCATGTGCCAGCCAACAACAGTAAGGCTAAGACTTCTGTTGAATAAGATACAACAAGGGAAGAACCAAACCTTGAAGTTTTTTTATCAACTAGAGGATGTTTATGCAATGAAAAAGTACATCAGTCTATGATGATATAATGGAAACGGGCACAGCCTATCATTGCAATATGGTCGGTTCATTATATAAGATTTTCATCTAATAGGGTCTAAAAATAATAAATGTATACAGTCTTACCTTCGTAAGTTGAAAGACTATTTTTAGGATTTTTTAGCACATGAACTTCGTTAGAAGACACTTAGTCAAATAGATAGATGAATTGTCAATAATGTCATATACTCAACAACTAAATTAAAATAGATTGTTATAAAAAAGATAGTAATGAAATTGTCTAATGACAAGAAACACACTAAATCCTAGGACAAAAACATGATGTTGATACCTATAAGAAAAGGAATTGATAGCTGAGAAACATGTGTGCTTTCTATCCTATAGTTATCAAATGCGTCCATTATCCAAGGGCTACACTCACTTCACTATTAGTGTACTATCCCTTCAAGAGAGGTAAGTGCAGTAATAATGAGGAGGAAGTTGATGTAGTTTCTAAACCAAGCTAAGAAGCTTGTGTAATTTATCATGACATTTATGAAAATAAGATAAGTTCATCCAAACATTTATTCAAAAATATTTTTCAAATCAACTTAATTGCCTGCACCATAATTGCTTACAAGCCAAGCACAATGATCAAAAGGGAAGCATTGCAAGCTTGCAGTACAAACTTAACTCTTGATTTCTTGGTGTCAAACTTTACCTAGAAGAATAATAGGATAGAGTGAAAAAGAAAGATTGTATGAAGTATTAACCACTATTGTACATAAAACCTTAGAAAACAATGCTTATTAAGCTATAAGTAATCTTGAATAGAATGTAAACATGAGCACAAATTTTGTGACAAAAGAAGTCATCTGCAATTCACCTTGGCTACATTATAAGGAATAATAGTAATGAGGCTATAATAGGCATCATCATAATCATCCTGTTCTTACAAAATGCCCTGTCCTCAATCTCTAGCATGGTGCAACACTATAGTTATATATACATGATTACATAATTATTAATTTACAGCAGTTAAGCTGTTTGCATGTTCACACTTGATTCTTCGCTCTTAACTGAAGATTCAGTGTCTTCTTCCTCCTCGGAAGGTAGATCGTCTGAATGAAGTTTTGGCTGATTAAGGCAACGGACAAACTCAGTGAATGAAGGAAAATGCTCTGGAGAAAAGAAGTATGCTCCCATTCTATGATATGTGAACAAGTTCAATACTTTATCTCGTGATAAGTTCTTCTTAATTTGGTTAAAACCTTCTAGTGCACCAAACTCTGAAATATTTTGACCTGAAACCTTCACCCCATGATTTTTGCAAGCTGTCATAATTTGTGCAATCAGCATTTCCGGGCTAGAATGAGTTCCATTTGCCTGGTTTGCATCTGACAGATCCATTCCAGGTATTATCATTTTGCAAGAGTTCCTAGCAAACATCTTCGCAACTGGTTCATAACCATCCTTGTTTACCGTGTTATAGAACCCTGCTGTTAGCTCGGAAGGGTGTGATCGAGTTCCGTACCAAGTGTGCATAAGTGGAATTTTTCCATATACTGTCACTCCGGTGTCAGCAAAAGTCGATGCTGCTAATGAAAGGAGGCGATCTCCATGAGTTAGAAGCTGATTAGCATACCAGGAAAGGAAGAAGTCCCCATATTTAGACTCCCAAGAACCTCCATCCTTGAAGAAGTTATTTGAGTGTAATGGTTGGTCATAGGTAGGGGTGTCATGTGGGCCACCAAGCCCCCATAAAGGATTGCCAGATTCTTCAGCATGTTGCTTGAGAAAGCTGAGCATGTTTTGGTCATAACATTGGAATTCTCCAACGCCTCGCGTTTTATTATCACTAGGTAGGCCGTGGTAAGATGGATATCGTAGCTCGCCATCTGGTCCTAATCCCATAGAAATGCCCTGCAGAATAGCAAGATATGAAGACATTGTCAACCATCTATATTAAACTAGAGTGGATACTAGAGTAAGTAAATAAGTGGTCGTGTAGCCGAAAATTCTTACCGTAATTGTAGAGCCCATAAATGGAGAGAATGAAGACTTAAAGCTCTCACAGAAACTCTGGTACACTTGGACCGGAGTCTTCCCATCAAGAACAGGAAGATTATCAACTGCCAGTGACAGGCATTCTTTATAATGCTGTCCTGACCGATCAGTAAAGAAAATACTAGGATGAGATTCGCCAATCTGGGATACCCATTTCGGTAGGGGGATATGTGGTTTTTTAGATCCATGAAAGCAAAGTGTCACATGGAGCTTGAGACCCACTTTCTGAACCATCTCAGCAATAGCAAGGTAGCCTGACCAATCATATTTTCCCATGGCATCTTTCTCAACAATTCCCCACCAAATAGGGAGCTCAACACCTTCAACTCCTAAGAGCTTCAAAGCTTTTAAGCCAGCTGCAATAGCTCTTGCATTGTTATTTGATTTGCAGCCAGAAGAAACAGCATCTAAGGGCAACCCCACAAATAATTTAACACCATTAACCTGCAATATATTATTATAAGCATGTCAGCTATTTGTAAATGGTTTGAGGATGACATTATATAACAAGGTGTATTTGATTTTAACCCAACATGTAACATAGATTTTAATGAAGCAGGCAAATAACAAGACCCAGATGCTTACAGATGAATACAAGTTCCAGAGAAAATCCAATAAACTTTATGAAAGAGAGACATAGTACAACTTATTAAACATATATAGCATGTAATGAGGAGGCGTTAGTCTAGTGGTGTAAGCCCTAACTGGATCTTCGTGTATCATACTAGGCCACTTATTGTGAGGACTGATGGGCAACCACACACCCGAAAGAGATCAGTTTCTTATACCATTGGTTATACAAAAAACATCTATAGCTTTTACACCTGGTGCAGACACCAATATCTGATTCTCACTAATTATAAATTTTAATAATTAAGTTGAAGTCCCTAAAACTTGTGCTAGTAGGAACCTATTTAAAACTTTTTTGAAGAACAAGGACTTAATTGAAAAGGTTTAAGCCATAAGGACAAAAGGAGTAAATGAGTAATTAAACCAATAAAAACTTATAGTTGTTTCTTTAACTGTGGTAAATAAGTAAAGCAGCATGAAGGAATCTTCAATGACAAAAGATCCCGAATTAATGTTAGGTAAAACCATAACCCATCCAAAAAAGTAGTTTTGTAAAAGATCTAGTGTAAAAGTAGATTCAGATTAATGGTGAAGGGTATACATGACAAGTTGACAGCACATCCATCATTATGTTTTCACAATATGCATATATAGAAATTATACAAACATTTAAGAGATATTGCATTATGTAAATGAAGAATTTAAACATACAACTAAATATGGATAACAACCTCTTATAGAAAACTTTTTTATTAATAAAACAACTTCTCACATTTATAATTATTTGGTTAGGCTTTACTAAATTCTTTCAGATGAAGAAAAATAGGCACCAAAATATTTCTACTAAAAATGTTTTTTTTAGAATCATTTTTTTATTTTTTATATGCTAAGTCAAGCCAAAATTCTAAATAAAAAAACAATAAATTAAAACCAGAAGAAAATATTAAGCCAAAATAGGCAGCACTATTAATTAAGTGACAGTTTCCTTCCGAGTCAAAGATAAATAAAAATCCTAAATTTACTCTATAGTTTTCTCAGCAACCAAACACAGAACACAACATGCAAATTAAATAGAAAATTTACCATTTTGGATTTTTTTCCAAGACCAGAACGCTTCTTCTCTATAACAGGTTCAGAATGAAGAGCCTTCAAAGTGAATCGTATCCCTTCTTTCTTCAACCTCATATTGTTTCCAAAACAAACCCGGTTATTCAAAATCCTGCAATTATTCTTCAAATTGCAGAAACCCAGTTCCCGATACAACAAATCAGACTTTCCCAACTTCAACTGAGAACATCCTATCACAGAAAACTCCATTTCCAAATAGCAAAAAAAAAACTTTATCAACAGCAAAAAAATGGAAACTTGTTTAACACCCGAATCGAAAAAATCGACCTTTTTAGAGTACCCAGATGAGGTTTATGAGAGAATTTGTGAAGAAAAGTTGTGGGGTGGATAAAAGGTATGATTTTGAAGATGATGAAAATGAAAGTGTGTAATGCTCATATATAAAGGTAGAACCCAACACACTCTTTTACTTTGCATCGTGTACATTAACTTTTGCAAAAATATGGGCCACGTGTCGTTCTATTAGGAGGCCAAAAATAATAGGGATTATTAAGGACCAAATGATTATATTTTAGAAATTTTGTATTATTGGGATTATTAAGGTCCACCAAACCAAACAATCATCATGAGGTTTCAAATGATTCTACCAAATAAAAGTTATATTGCAAAATAAAATAAAATTCAATTGAATTTGCATGTGGTCTGCAAGATTAGTTGGGTATGCCCGGATTTATGGTTAACATATGCAAGTTATTATTATATTATTATATTACACTTATATACATTAATAATGTAAAACTTTTATATGTTGTTATTGTACTATCTATCATTCATTTCCAATCACTATTGATTTTTTATTATTTAAAAAATAATACAAAAGAATGGTAAAAATATAATAATTGTGTATAGATCTTTACAATAACAATATATAAGTATAATAATATATATATAATATTACACTTATATTGAATATGTTAGGAGACGGTATATATAATATTACACTTATATTATCATGAAAATAATCTATTATATATATTTGATGAGGACATCATTAATGAATTAAAATAGTTATGAAGGTATTAATGTTCTTTTATCTATACTTCATGGTATAAATTTTATATTCCAAACTTTCCCTTTTATATTTTTAATAACTACTATAAATTTCTATATATTACTTTCATTTTTTATATTAATAATTTAATATTATTAATCTTTCACATATTCTCTTATTTCTATCTTCTATCTTTCTCCACCAATAGGCACAAAATGAGAAACTGACATAAGTTTTATGTATATCATATCAACTATCACATATTATCTTCTTAAATTTTCACTCTTTATTGATTTTTTATACTGCACTCTTATATTTAAATTGTTTTTCTTAAATAATATAATATGAAAATCATACATATTATATCAAAAAAATAAGAATGCGGGTAACCGGCACGGAGTGCCGATCGACACACTAGTAAACAATAAAATATGAAAAGTGATCTAATAATTTTCACACCATATTTTTTATTTTAATAGTTCCATGTTGATTAGGAAGAGTAATTTTTGTATGGGTATATATCTATTAGACACTATTAACAAAATCCAACAATTTTTTCACATAAAGTACTTTTCGTCGACATATAAATATTACTAGTGTGTTTTGCTTAGAAAAATATTTTAAACTAAATTAGTAAGAATTTTTTTTTATTTTTTATTTTTATCAATGTAGTGACTAATCCACATTTGATTGATTATGTTAAGAGACAGTATAGCCATATAATACAAATTTTATTTGATTGTCAAAATCCTATATGATATTGAACATAATGTTCCTTCCACGGGACAGAAAGATAGATTCCAAACCACTTGCATGATAGATACATTACAAGTATCCAAAATAGTAAATGAACTTGTACCTCTTAATTTATTGAAGCCCTTAAGTTTTCTATATTGATGTGATGTACACGTAATTGTAAGCTTGTAGCTTATAGTTTTTAAGACGACAGTGTATTAAATTAGACTTGTTCAGTAAAACTGACTTTAGAACTACCTGCAATTTGAAAATAACGAAAAAATGATAGTATAATTTTTTTAGCAGAGATAGTTAATATAATTTTAATATATTTTGAATTCTAAAATTGAAAGATGAATTATTAAGAGTTTCATTCATTTTCTAAATGCTAAGTTGAAAACTTTCCATAAATTAACTTTTAAACGTTGTAAGTTCATTTTTAAAAGCTATAAGTCATGTTGAATTTTTTGTTTACCGAACAATTCTACTAGTTTATTAACTAATTTGAAAAAAAATAAAACTACTACTGAAACATTACCTATATGTCATCACAAATAAAAAAACTAAGAGCCTCTACAACGGAGAACAAAATTTTTATTTTTATTTAGGTTTCACACATTATTTTATAATTTTCCATGAAATAAGAACAACATTATTTTTTCCTACAATGACAAATATCATTCTTTTTCTTATTTGGATCTCATAATATCTACTTTTTTTTTCATATATACATTTCTCCTCATTTTTCCATTGTTAAGAATAACCAATAATTGTTATTATTTAAGGAAAAAATAGGGGAAAAACAACACAATGAAAAAGAGAGTAAAAATGTTCTTATTCCAACAATACAAAGAATAAACATTATGGTTGCTTATTGAAAAAACAGGTGAGTACTCCTCCAAATAACTATTCTCTACGAAATTGAATATATGCTCTTACACGAGTAGAAGTTAAATTGAAGAAATACAGCGAATTTTGAATTTGGATATTAAAAAAGTAATGGGGGCCACTGTGTAAAAAGAAAGGACACAAGTGTTTAGATTCGTGGAATGAATAATAGGTTGTGGATTGAGATAGCACGTGGTGCAATGTGATAGGATAATGCTGAGTGTATGCTGAGTCGTATCCAGTGTGGTATGTGGTGCCCACAGATTCATTTCATTGGTTCACTTTTCAGGATCTGCTATTCAACCTTCTGCAGCCAGTTACTGATTCTGGATTCTGTCCCCTCTTATCACTGTGTCAGATTATACATTTGGATAACATAAATAATTTACTATTCTATTACACATCAATTTTGAAACAAATCATAGTACTATTTTATTGGGAGACCCTCTCCTACTACATTATAACATTTTCAATCTATTGTATACTACGTTTAAAAGATTTCACTATAAAACCTTTTATTGGGAGATTTAATTATAATACCCTACTAAATTTATTCTTTAACCGATTTCACTTTTAAAACCTTTTATTATGACTTATAATCTAACCTAAAAAGTTAATTCATTAGGAGAGAATATATGGTTTTAAGTATCACGTTAATTTATTAGGTGAAACTCTTAATATTTTTGTTCTCTTTAGGGGTTAATATTTATGACATTTTTCATTTTATTGACATTGACTCGATGACAATATTTTATGTTTTGACGGCTTTACTTAGCTATCAGTAACTAGCCACAGAAGGTTGAATATTCTCTTAATTTTTAAATTTGAACTAATCATATCTATATGTATATATTAGTGTATAAGATTATTAATATTTTAATGTTGATCTATTATGAAAATATTTGTGTCTTGGTTATTTTTAAATAAACTAATTTAAGCACATACTACATAATTAATATATCAAATTCAATGTTTTTTTTAATGAAATAACAAACTTAATAGGGAATAACCGTATGTTATCGACTTTTATTTTTATCTCCCTATATTATTCTTTAAATTTTAAAATAACTAGTCATTATAAGAAAAATTAAAACAATAAACAACAATATTAAATTTATTTATCAAATCCCTATGTTCAAATTCTAAATCAAAATCGAGTTTATTTTCTATTTTCGATCATCAGAAGTAGGGGTGAGCATAGGTCGGGTTGAGACGGGTTAATGTTTGTCCTTACCCGATCCTAAATATTGGTTGGGTCACTTTTATGAATCCGGATCTGGTCTTAGACCCGAAGCTGACCTGACCCTAAATAGCAATCGGTCAGCCTTTAAACCCGACCCGATCATACTCATTTTAGATAAAATTTCTCAGTATTATTTATTATTATGAATATGTAGTTTGATATATAAAATAATATATGTATATATTTATTATTAATCATCTATATATTATGAAAAAATTAAAGAATAAATGATACTTTCGACCAAAAGGGTATCATTACTCTATATATATTTGAGTAGAAACATATACAAATATGATAAGCGAGTGACCCTGAGACGGGACGTGTCGGGTCATGTTTGGTCCATACTCGACCCTAAATGTTGATTGAGTCTATTTATGGAACCCGAACCCGACCCTAGACCCGACCCTGTTCAGACCCGATCATGATCGGGCCGTGCTGGATGAGCGGGTAGGGCCGGGTCCTACTCATCCCTAATCAGAAGATAATATCATGTACTAGATGTCCTCAAGTACAAATTTTAATATATCTTACACCACATATTCACTGGAATTGTTAGAAAAATGTAATCATCTACTTATTTTCGTCACAACTATTAATATTATTAGAAAATGTATGTACCGTGTTAGATTTTTATACAATAATATTGTATCATTTATCTTTCATATTTAATTATTATTGACTTTTAAAAAAAAATATAAATAAATAATAAATGATACAACCGTATAAATCTGTAGATTAACCATGCATATATATTATACTCTAATATTATTTTTATCTCCACAAAGGAAAAAAGAAAAATGTGTGACAGTATATAAAAGAAAGGAAACATAAGTTTCTTAACTAAGGAAAAAAAATATTTCTTCACTTTCACAAGACTTACCAGATCACGTGAACAAAGTTCCCAAGCAAAATAAACATTTTCATTACCAACATCTCAAATCCTAGCATTTTTGCTAACCTGATTAATAGCATTTGATGGGGGAAAATAGGTTGGTTGAATATTCATATATGAACGATCAATTTTCACAGGAACCACCTAAATTGTTCACTTAACAACTCATGAATTGTGAAGAGAAATATAGAAAGGACAATATATTAATCAAGGAAAGTTTAAAAATCAAACTAACATAAAGATGAATAAGATGATAAACCAAAATAAAAGACTAGCCTAAGGTACCATCTATGTACTCATATAGCTATTGCACATTACAAAAATGAAAATTCAGAATTTGAATATTAAATATAGCTATGGGCCCAAAGTTCTTTCATCTTGTTATAAAATTAGGCATGAGCAACTGAAAATAAAACTTAACAACCAAGAAAATGGCAAATATTAAATATAATTGACTAAAGAGAAAACAATTTTTTTCCATTTTTATAGCAAAATCTAAATCTAAATATTGAACAAAATTGGACAATTCACAATTTTGTTATGATTTTGGATCCACACAAAATTGGATGCAACAACAAGTCTCCACTTTGCTTACTCTTTCTCAAGGAAAGAGTAATTAAAGTTAGAAGATTGTTGAAAGCGTTATCCGGTGTTTATTTTTATTTTAGTTAGGAGTATTCTCCTCTCAACAAATCGTCCTGATAGCAATGTCAATTCGTTGAAAGATTAATACTCTCATTTTCGTTATGTTCTTTTTTATTTGATTAAGTAAGAGAACTCGGTTTTACTCTTTGTTCACCATCTCGGCTTTGTTGAAATAAATTCTAACGCCGGTAATATGGTTTCAAGAATATTCCAGTTACAACTTACTTCTTTAATGATCATGTAAATAAGTCATTCCTTCTTTGCCCCATCTCGGCTTTGTTAGAATAAATTCTAACGCCGGTATAAGGATATCGAAGCAATTACGTATTACATAATTATTAAGTACCTTTGAATACCATCTCGATTTTGTGGAATAAATTTCAACATCAGTTTAATGGTATTCTAATATATAAAAGTGATGATTAGTTAGTTGTTAGATAACAAATAAATAAATAAATAACAAAAGAATAATAAATTTAGTGACCTTTTATTTATTTACTCCCTTTCGGGTTCATTTTATTAACAAACCAAACTTCTTCCTTAAGGAAGGTTGGTATTAAAGAATAAATAAAATGCGGAAGGTAAATAACAATAAATAAAAGTTAGTAAGTTAGATTCATCACTTTTGTATATTAAAAGGTGTTTTCAACAAATAAATTTATTGATAACACTTTACTATTTTACAATTTACACCTCTTTCAAGATTCAATTGTAGTATAGTATACGGTTATGTCGAACCACAAGGAATTGCCTAATAAAATAGATCATGCAAACATGTGAAAGCACAAATAATGGTTTAAACATATTTTGATGGTTTTGAATTGAATTGGATATAA
>NC_032027.1:12148392-12148935 GCF_001865875.1 Lupinus angustifolius | reverse complement strand
GATTAAAATTCAAACTTTTGTAAATTTAAGAAGAAGTAGAAAATTACATAACCTTGTTCAAAAGAAAATGTTTAGGAGCATGAGCTATCCATCCAAGGATTGGATGCTTTTGAGTTCCAAATGAGAGTATAAAATTGAGTTTTGCATCTCATTTACCTTCTCCTTTTCTCCTCTTGAATTCTAAACTACAAATTACAAAACTTACTTGAAAATGAAAACTCTAAGCTAAGAAAGAATTTCTAAATGAGAGAATTCTGCCTTCAAGTGTTTTATTGAGAGAATTTAGTGAAGAAATGCTCTATTACAATCTGTTTTGCTTTGAAGAAAATGGCCTCTATTTATAGGCAAAATTTCAGACTGCTGAGCTGTAACGCCCTGAAAAATACTTCTAAAAAACATTGCGGAAAAATGGGTAAATTTTTTTTTTTTGAATTGGTGATATAAAATTGTTTCCTTTTCCAAAACCTTCCTTTTCCGGGACATCACTTTAAGTAACTCGAATGCGGAAAATCAACTTATCGTTATCAAATGATAACTTAACCT
>NC_032027.1:12146881-12148292 GCF_001865875.1 Lupinus angustifolius | reverse complement strand
TGGGACATCGACGGGCCCACAAGCTGACTCAAAAGATTCCAGGAATGTTGGACCCCTCACTTGTGTCCTCCTCCTCTTCCGAGTCAGACACGAGGTTGATCACCTTCACCGAGCTCTCTACATTTACGAGCTCCACGACCTCATCCTCCTCCTCCTCTTCCTCCACTTCATTATGCCATATCCCTGCGGCATAATTCGGAGGGGATGACATTCTCAAAACCTTGGTCTTCTTGCAGGGACCTCCTCCGAGAACCCGGCTCCTCGTGGCACTACTGGATGACGGAGCCCCCAAACAATCTGACCACGTCCTCTGACCGTGGAAGGGAACGGCGCCTGACTGGCGGGTACCGAATTCCATTCTCTGGAGACCTTAGCCCCCTTGGCAGCAAGGTGAAAGAAGTGTCAATGCAGGTGTCAGGTTGAGGGATCATCATCGATGACCCGTTGCACATCATGTGCAACGACAGACCGCAAGGGCCTGTGTATGTGTATCTGTACCCATCACTATTCCATTGTCCCATCAGGGATATGGTGAAGTGATAACCTCGAACGTAACTGTTGCTGTTGGACATCTACATAGCAAACATTTACAAACAAGGACAATACATCATAGAGAGTAAGACATCTAATGAACATAAATTCATTGACGGCGTGGACTTACTCAGAATATCACACTCAGACATAAAATATATTTTAGCATATAATTCATCAGTTATCATAAACATCATGAAGTAATACATAACTTACCATTTATTTTCAACATTACGAATATATCAAATAATATAATCAACATTATACTCATAATCACATCACATATGTAAACATAGGAATACACCATACTTGTAACTCACATGTGGGAATTTACTTCCACAATGATAATGTATGCATGATATGTCATGATCATCCACCTTACACCAATATCCATCCAACATCCTAATCGGAAATAATCGAGAGTACAGGTCCCGTACCAAGCCGTTTTGTACCACCCGAAATAACATATCCCCTCAAGGAATTAAAAATAGATCGATCGGTTCCCTCAAGAACAGTCCTATCCGGACCTAGGTCGTACAAACGCTTTCTGGGCATCCCTCTCATCGACCTCGAATGCAATCCCGGGGTTGTCAGAGAGTGCCTAGTTTGTCATGTGAGAACTGTCCGATCCAACAGGGTACGTCCCCAAGAATACAAGGGACTCATCTCACCCAGACTCTCCCTTAAGACATTATTGGCGAATCACCGTTCAATCAGTGCCATCCCTGCTTACATCATGGTGCTTTAAGTCGTCCTGTCATTTCCTCTCCACTACTTCATGGTCACAATGCAATGCATTCTTAATCAAAGTCAAATGCAAATATATTAATCAAACACATGATCGACCCATCCTTAAGCCATCTCCCGACAAGGAATGCTT
>NC_032027.1:12146156-12146781 GCF_001865875.1 Lupinus angustifolius | reverse complement strand
TTCACGACCTCAAGTCGGATACTCGCCCAACAAGGCATAAACACAAACAATGCTTTCATACTTTTGTGGAGTCATGCTTCTCATCTAAGCCATGATCTCATTCCACAACCTTTATATCACAACACACCCGATGGCCGTTCATCACATTGTTCACAACATCATTTCATTTCAATCTTTCCATACCGTCCCTCGCCAAAGCAGGGACTAGTCGCTCAAGCGACAATTCATCTTTAAATCTCAAATAAACTGAAGCTTTTCTCGCTCAGGCGAAGGTACTATCGCCTACGCGAGACCTCTTCTCGCTCAAGCGAGACCTCTCTCGCCCAAGCGAGAGAGTTATAGAAACTCATTAAAATCCTGGGCTTTCTCGCCTAAGCGAAACCCTTACTCGCCCAAGCGAGGCCTCTTCTCGCTCAAGCGAGACATCTTTCGCCCAAGCGAGAGGTTCCAGGGCTTCTTTAAAATTTTGGGCTTTCTCGCCCAAGCGAGGCCCACACTCGCCTAAACGAGGCTTTCTCGCCCAAGCGAGATTTTGTCGCCCAGACGATGAGTTCTAGAACCAAAACTTCCCCTCGCCCAGTCCTCGCCCAAGCGACAGGGACTTGGACAGAATACCAATTTTGCC
>NC_032027.1:12145797-12146056 GCF_001865875.1 Lupinus angustifolius | reverse complement strand
TATCTATCACCGACATTATAACCCACCATTTATCAATATAAACAATAATATATCAACATACATTTCATAAAACACATATAATAACCATAAGTAATACTATGTGCATAATGTTGATGATGCATGATGTTTGTAAATCAAATGTGGGAATCCACTTCCACAAGTGCAATATATGCATGCTATGTCATGATCATCCACCTCACACCAATAACCTAGTAGGAAAAAAATCAAGAGTACAGGTCCCATACCAAGCCACTTTGTA
>NC_032027.1:12145023-12145697 GCF_001865875.1 Lupinus angustifolius | reverse complement strand
TCCTTTTCTGGGCATCGCCCTAAATCATACATCCTTCTCGGATTACTTTCTTTAAAATTAATTTCCGAGTTTGACTATTTAATTCCAACACCTTGAATACTTTACTTTTTAATTCAATTACGGCGTTATACCAAAGTAGTTTATATCACATACCCATATTAGGGTTATTACATACTCAACTAATCAATCCAAATAATCAAACACAATCATTGTCTCTCGCCCAAGCGAGGACCCTTCGCTCAAGCGAAATTTCAATCAACAATACCATTTTAAAACTGGGCATCTCTCGCCCAAGCGACAATTCATCTTTAAATTTCAATTAAACTTAAGCCTTCCTCGCCCAAGCGAGGCCCCTTCTCGTTCAAGCGAGACATCATTAAAATCCTGGATTTTTTATTTTTTCGCCGAAGCGAAACTTTTGCTCGCCCGGGCGAGAAAGTTCCAGAATTTCATCAAAATCCTGGACTTTTTCGCCTAAGCGGGACCCTTGCTCTCCCAAGCGAGAATTTGGTCGCACGGGCGAGGATTTCCAGAACCAAAACTTCCCCTCGCTCAGTCCCTCGCCCAGTCCTCGCCCAGGCGAGAGTTTCTCGCCCAAGCAACAGGGACTTGGACAAAATACCAACTTTTGCCCTTTTCGACAACCGAAACACATTTAAACATGGTTTTTCAAA
>NC_032027.1:12101670-12144923 GCF_001865875.1 Lupinus angustifolius | reverse complement strand
GTTAGAAAGCGTTTTAGAAAATTTCAACGGTTGAATATGTTCTTGACATGCTCATGAACATCATACTTAAATCTCATCAATATCCATTGGTTGAATGTTGAGAGATCAAGGATTAAAGATGGAAGAAGAAAGGAGAAAATGAGAGAAAAGAATAAGAGAGGATTTACCTTCTCTTTGAAAATGCAAGAGTGAGTGATTGAAGTTTGAAGTGTGAGGGTTTAAGGGGAGAGAAGGAAAACATATTTCCCTCTAGGCAATGATGAAAAAATCTCCTAGGGTGGCTAATGATGATTTCCTATGACATTAGGATGAGTGATATGAGGTTTTCTAATACCCGATCGGATATTATAAATCGCTCGATCGTAATATCCGATTAGAATTTCGGATTTCGGCATTCCGAGTGAAAAATATTTAGAAAATAGGTATGGGTGTAATTAGAGTCTAGATTGACTCGAAATGAAATTACGAAGCCAACGGTGCGATCGGAATTCGATTCCGAGTTACGGATCTCAAAAACCACTTTTTGAGCCGTACTGGATGTATTTCGGCTCCGACAGTGGTCCAGAACCGACTGTCTCCGAAAATTATCAAAATATACCATAAAATAGGAAATAAAATTACAAGACTAAAACTCAACTAGAGTTTCATCTAATTCTTTACCTAAAATTCCCAGAAATTCATTTTCGAATATATAATTAATAAAAATATTAATAAAATCTTATAATTCAAAATCGTAAAATTCGCGGTGTTACACAAATCTACAAAATAAAAACATATCTACAAAATAAACAAAAAGATCAATGAAAAATGTACTTAAACATTAGATTTACAAAATAAGAATAGATCTACAAAACAAATAAAAAAACACACTTTAAAGAGATGATTGGAAGAGAAAGAAAAGTACGATAATGAAGAGATATAATGAAATGACAACAAAGAAAAAGAAGATTGTTGGGAGAGAAAGATTATTGGAAGAGAAAGATAAACTCATGGATCTCAATAACAATTCAAATACAATTTAAGGTGTAATCATAAAAAATGCAATAATTATTTATTAAATTATTACTACAATCAAGAAAAAACAAATATAGTGTGGAAATGTACATTTAGGAGGGGAGAAATGAAGGAGAATGTAACATGTGTCAAATGATAAGGTGGTAGGAGTTTTTTATTGTTATATATAGGTAATAGATTTCTTTTGGAATTTTACTTGATTGTGCTTAATGAGTTCAAATGGGATTGATTACTTGCAAAGGATTCTAAGGCAATAAAAGATGAGATTGATTATGCTGAAACACAAAAGAAGACATTGGTTACATGTGCAACTAGTAAATTTTAAATCACATAGAGAAATGGGTTAGAAATGAACATGATAAGATAAAAAAAAGGTGTAGTTTTCCCTTACCACCTGTTGAGGATAGAGCACAATGCGGAAGCACAGGATTGAATCAATTGAGAACAAAAGAGAAGCAAGTAAAGGATAAAGAAAATAACACACAAGATTTAACGTGGAAAAACCCCTCAGTGTGAGAGGAAAAAAACCACGGGCGATCAAGAGCAAAATTCCACTATGTAAAAAAGAAGAGTACAAGAAATCCTCTTATAATGATGAGGACAAATGACAATATTTTTTCTCACAAATACTCTCTCAAATGGAACAAGAATTCTCACCAAGAATGCACTCACAATATATGTGTAAATGAAAGAGATGTTGTGTGTTGTGAAGATGATTTTGAAGCTCTCTATATGTGTCCTTTTATAGGCAAGCAAAGTCTTGGTATCTTGGATTCCAAGCATTGGATGCTTGGAAACAAAGCCATAAAAGTGACATAAAATGCCCTTAAAGAGAGCCATAAAATTGTCATAAAATTCTTTTAAGGCATAGTAATGAGAGGCATCTAACAATCTCCACCTTGGCTCGAATTTGATAAGTTGCTCATCGCCAAATAATGCCCCGAAGGGCACTCAAGTGCTGTAGAGACCAACCAAGTCCAAGCAAAGTTGGAACTTGGTATTCGGAAGTGGCTTGGTAAGTATATCTGCTGGATTCTCTGATGTGTGAATCTTTTCCACCATAATTTCACCAATAGCAACAATATCTCGGATAAAGTGACGTTTTATATCAATGTGTTTGGTCTTGTCATGATAACGATTATTCCTGGTCAAATGAATAGCACTTTGACTATCACAAAACACTGTAAGAACACCCTGTATTAGACCAAGTTCATTTACCAAACCTCGGAGCCAAATAGCCTCCTTCACACCCTCCGTTGCTGAAATATATTCTGCTTCAGTCGTAGACAATGCAGCAATGGACTGAAGAGTAGCTTTCCAGCTAATAGCACTATTACAGAGAGTAAAGATGTAACCAGAAAGAGACCTCCTTCTGTCAATATCACCACCATAATCCGAATCAACATAACCTACAACGTCATCAGTTGTAGCCTTGTTTCTGTCAAATACCAAGCCAATACCAGAAGTACCTTTTAGATACCGAAAAATCCATTTTACAGCACTCCAATGATCCTTTCCAGGATTATGCATATATCGACTTACCATGCTAACAGCATATGCTAAATCAGGTCTAGTGCACACCATAGCATACATAAGACTACCAACTGCACTAGCATAAGGAATATGTGACATACGCTCCATCTCTTCCTCTGTATGTGGGCAAAGATCTAAAGATAACTTGAAATGTGCAGCAAGTGGAGTAGAAACAGGTTTACAATTATTCATATTAAACCTTTCAAGCACTCTTTCAATATATTTCTCTTGGGATAAAAACAATTTACCAGCTTGACGATCCCTGTGAATCTCCATACCAAGAATTTTCTTGGCTGCACCTAATTCTTTCATCTCAAACTCATTATTGAGTTGAATTTTCAATTTATGGATCAAAGACTTGTCACGTGAAGCAATTACCATATCATTAACATACAGTAACAAGTATATGAATGATTCATTTGGAAATTTCTGGAAATAAATACAGTCATCAAATTGACTCCTGCAATAACCTTGCCCAATCATAAAAGAATCAAACCTCATGTACCATTGTCTGGGAGCTTGCTTAAGGCCATATAATGATTTCTTCAATCGACAGACAAGATGCTCCTTATCAGGAACAATAAATCCTTCAGGTTGTTCCATGTAAATTTCTTCTTCCAGCTCTCCATGTAGAAAAGCTGTCTTTACATCAAGTTGCTCCAACTCCAAATCAAATAAAGCAACAAAAGCAAGCAAAACACGTATAGAAGTATGACGAACAACAGGTGAGAATATCTCATTAAAGTCAATACCTTCCTTTTGATTAAAACCTTTAACAACTAGTCGTGCTTTGCATCTTGGATCTTCAACCCCGGGAATACCGTCTTTCTTCTTATAGATCCATTTACATCGTAATGGTCGTTTGCCTTCGGGAAGCTCTGTCAAAGCCCAAGTACCATTCTTATGAAGACTTTCAATCTCTTCATTCATAGCCACTAGCCACTGTGACGAATCAACACAAGAAACAGCTTCTGTATAGCTGGCAGGTTCAACATCATCATTTACCTCTTGTGCAACTGACAATGCATAAGCAATTAAATTATCACCATCAGTGTATCTAGCTGGCCTTTTAATTAGTCTTCTGGTTCTGTCTCGAGCAATACAATAATCATCTTCTTGCTGATGAATAGGAGAAGTTGTACTGTCATCACAATCAACATAATGATCATCAATGCTAGATTGATTTGTAGAGGAAGATGGAACATCAACATTAGGAACTGTAGGTTTCACTATCAACTCCACCTTCTCGCTAGTACCCTGTAGATTACCTGTACTAGTAGAAGAAGACACAATAGATTGTTTTCCAGAAGATAAAAATGCATCCTCATTAAAAGTCACATCTCTGCTAAGAATTAATTTCCGTGACTTTGCATCAGAATACCATAAGCGATATCCTTTAGACTCAGATGCATAACCAAGAAATATGCACTCAACAGCTCTTGGAGCTAATTTACCATCATTAACATGTGCATAAGCAGGACATCCAAAGATTCTTAAGTTAGAATAATCAACAGGATTACCTGACCAAATTTCTTCTGGGATTTTGAAATCAAGTGCTGAATGTGGAGAACGATTAACCAGGTAACAAGCAGTAGATGCTGCTTCAGCCCAAAATTCACGCCGATGCCATAACCCAGCATTTGAGAGCATACAACGAACTCTCTCAAGTAGAGTCCTGTTCATCCGTTCTGCAACACCATTTTGTTGAGGATTTCTTGGAATAGTTTTGTGTCTAGCAATACCATTTTTTGTGCAGAACTCATTAAAATCACCATTGCAGAACTCTAATCCATTGTCTGTTCTAAGCTTCTTCACTTTCTTCCCTGTCTGGGTTTCAACAAGAGTTTTCCACTTCTTGAAAGTGGAGAAAGTCTCATTTTTATGCTGCAGAAAATAAACCCAAACTTTGCGAGAAAAATCATCAATGATGGTCATCATATAGCGACATCCTCCATGAGAAGGAAATTTAGAAGGCCCCCAAAGGTCAGAATGAATATAATCAAGAATACCTTTGGTACGGTGAGTTGCAGTGGAGAAACTAACCTTTTTCTGTTTCCCAAAAACACAATGTTTACAAAAATCCAATTTACCAATGCCATGTTTACCAAGATGACCTTGTTTGCTTAGAAGGTGCATACCTTTTTCACTCATATGGCCCAGGCGCATGTGCCATAATTTGGTAATGTCATTATCATGCATTGAAGAAGATACAGCTGTTGAACCTGTCACAACAGAACCTTGCAAGACATATAAACTACCAATCCGGTTAGCTTTCAATAATACCATAGCACCTTTCAATACCTTTAGAACTCCACCTTCAGCTGAATACCTACACCCGAGAGACTCTAGGGTGCCAAGAGAAATTAAGTTCCGCTTCAAATCTGGAATATAGCGGACATTAGCCAAGGTTCTGACAACACCGTCATGAGCCTTGATCTGAATAGTACCTATTCCTGCAACTTTGCATTGGGTATCATTGCCCATCAAAACAACACCACTGTCAACATGTTCAAAAGTGGTGAATAAGTCCTTATAAGGACACATATGAAAAGTACATCCAGAATCAAGAATCCATTCTGTTTTACTCCTATTATTATAAGAGACAACAGATAAAAGAATATCACCGTCAGAATTGGCTTCAATATTAGCAGCTTCAGAGGATTGTTGAAATTTTCCCTTATCTTGTTTTTCTTGTTTTTTCTTTAAGATAAAACAATCAGGAATGTCATGCCCCGGTTTCTTGCAATAGCGACAAGTTTTGTTGGATTTGCGACCTCTGGATTTGGATCTGAACTTTTTATAATTGGTACTCCCTTTTTCTTGAGTTCTACCTCGAACACTTAAGCCCTCACCCTTGTCCACAGAATTAACTTCAAGATCAAATTTTTCTTTGGACAATAAATTAGATTTAACATCTTCAAAGGATAAGGTATCATTATTTCCATACAACATGATTTCTTTGAAGTGCTTATAGGTAGAAGGTAAAGAGACAACCAACAAAACAGCTTTGTCTTCATCTTCAATATTAATATCAATATTTTGCATATCCATAATAATAGAATTAAACTCATCAAGATGAGTTTGAATAGGAGTACCTTCAACCATACGAATGGTGTATAACCGTTCTTTGAGACGAAGCTTGTTTGCGAGGCTCTTGGTCATGTATAAAGTTTCTAACTTCAGCCACAAAGCCGCAGCGGTTTCTTCATTGGCAACCTCACGAAGAACCTCCTTCGACAAACAAAGTTGAATTGTTGAAAGCGCCTTTTCATCCAACTCGTCCCATTGATCATCGGTCATGGAAACTGGTTTCTTTGACTTCCCATCTAAAGCTTTCTTTAATCCGCTCTGGATAAGAACGGCCCTCATTTGGACTCGCCAAATAGAAAAGCTAATTTTGCCATCAAACTTCTCAATGTCAAATTTTGCAGACATTTTGAAATTCTCAATTTAGTAAGAGCTCTGATTCCACTTGTTAAGGTTAGAGCACAATGCGGAAGCACAGGATTGAATCAATTGAGAACAAAAGAGAAGCAAGTAAAGGATAAAGAAAATAACACACAAGATTTAACGTGGAAAAACCCCTCAGTGTGAGAGGAAAAAAACCACGGGCGATCAAGAGCAAAATTCCACTATGTAAAAAAGAAGAGTACAAGAAATCCTCTTATAATGATGAGGACAAGTGACAATATTTTTTCTCACAAATACTCTCTCAAATGGAACAAGAATTCTCACCAAGAATGCACTCACAATATATGTGTAAATGAAAGAGATGTTGTGTGTTGTGAAGATGATTTTGAAGCTCTCTATATGTGTCCTTTTATAGGCAAGCAAAGTCTTGGTATCTTGGATATGAAGCATTGGATGCTTGGAAACAAAGCCATAAAAGTGACATAAAATGTCATTAAAGAGAGCCATAAAATAGTTATAAAATTCTTTTAAGACATAGAAATGAGAGGCATCTAATACCACCCATATCATCTTTATCTAGTATACACCAAACACTGAATATAACTCTATCATATCTTGTTCTTATTCTGTCCTCGCTATCAAACAATTTAGTTACACTATTGGAAGTGAGGGAGAGATCGAAAGAAACGCATTAAATCCTTGAAACTATGATAGAGAATTGATGTCAAAAGGTAGGTGAGGAAAATAAAATAACATTTAGAGTCCAAAAATTATTAATCTCTTATATTTTTTGTATTACCAATGATATATTCTTACCCTATGAGTAAGAAACTAATTTTGGGTGAGTGATTGTCTCTCCCAACAAATGTCACTTGCAAGAACCGAATCTTTGACATTTTAATCTTTGTGGGACCTTACACTACTATATTCAAATTTGTATTTTTCTGTTTTTAAGCAATAAGGAAAGAGGAGCTTGAGTTACTGTAGGTAAAGTAAAGATTAGAACCAGGGGGATCAACCTTATAAGAGAATCCTTAAAAGCTTAAACCTATTATAATATATGTGTTTGTGTCAAATTTATGGACATGTACAATTTAGATATGATTAAATGCTAAATTGATATACCAATTGTATAACAATAAACAATAAACAATAACTACAAACACGGTTTTCTGTTAGCATTGGTATTTTGGTAGGGAACATAATATGGTTAAACTCTAATAACTCTTTGGTCCAATGTAAAAAAACATACCATGGCATTACAAAATTTCCTACGACACAAAGAACATATAGATAAATGATTAAGGGCTGAAATTTATTAAAAGAAAAGTATTGAAAACAAAAAAGAAGTCATTAATAAGAAATTCCAAATCACGTTTGCTGATATACATTTATTTGAACAAATGATATCTATTGGTGGAGCCAAACTATAACAATGATATCTATTTGAACAAAAACTGAATTAGGCATGACATATTATAACATATGGTAATAATTGGCACAATAGTAAGATTCCTTGTCTTGTGACCTGAATGACTAGAAAGAGCTTCTTTACTTCAGAATCTAATTGTTAAACTCAGCGACCGCTATTCTGCAATCTAGCCTTCTCTGTCTCAGGAGAAGATCCTTAGTGTATTGTGAAATATAAGTAGCACCAAAATTTAGGAATGACAATGTATTGAATGGAGAAAGTGTGAACTGAAACAGTGGGAGGGGGCTATAAATGGGAGAGGAAAGTGTTTTAGTAGTTTTTGGATGTTTGCAACTTTTAACAATGTTGTCCCCATCAAACTTATTGTGTTATGGTAGTTCAACCTATCCCAAGTGAAGTTATTTTATTGTCTCATAACCTAATTTCAAATGCGGTGAGATTACGATGTTTAGTTTAGTAATATAAGACTTCACTAAATTTCTAAAAAGATTAAAAGATTAAACATTTAATTTCTGGAAATGATACTTGCTGGAGGAACAGTCACGCACCTCAAAAGAAATTAGTTTTTTACCTATATAATAGTACGGAGATATTCTTAATAATACAAAAAAAATGAGACCCCACCATGAAGAAAGGAATTCAGAAAGCAAGAAAGAGAAGGAAGTGTAAATTATCAATTATATGATATATATGAATCATTAGTATAAGTATTTATGTATTCATTCATTTATATCATGATCAAATATAAATAATAGATTATATCATAATAATATAAAAATTTCTTGCATTCTTTTTTTCTCAATTATTAAAGTAATATAACCTTTGTTTAGTATATTGAATAAGATAACTATATAAAGCTATAAAGTACAGGGGTATTTTGATACTATGCAGTAGGGGTGAGAAGGACTCGGCGCTACCCGTTTACCCGGTACGGCCTGATCATGATCGGGTCCGAATAGGATCGGGTCTAAGGTCAGGTTTGGGTTCTAATAATAGACCCAGTCAATATTTAGGGTCAGGTAGGGACCAAGCATGACCCGACCCGTCCCACCCCTGGGTCATTCGCTCATCATGTTTGTATATGTTTCTACTCAAATGTGTATAGAGTAAAATGATACATTTTTGATCAAAAGTATCATTTATTCTTTAATTTTTCCATAATATATACATGATTAATAATACATATATCATTTTATATATAAAACTACATATTCATAATAATAAATAATAATGAGCAGTCTTTATCTAAAATGAATATGCATTATATTTAATCGGATCTAGGGTCGGGTTTAAAGGCTGACCCGGTCACTATTTATGGTCGGGTTAGCTTCGGGTCCAGGTTCAAAAAAGTGACCCGACTAATATTTAGGGCCGAGTAAGGACAAGCCTTAACCCGTCTCATCCCGGCCCATGCTCACCCCTACTATGCATTACAAATTCTACATCAACAACAGCAAGCAATCCAAATGCAAACTTAAAAGATGAAACCCATTTATTTATTTATTTTATTATTAATTTTTTCAATAAAATATCTCACCAATGAAACCATATAACTATTCAATTGAACAATAAACATGCCCCTAATCATTCATAAGAAACAAAACCAAAGAAACTTATAAGGAATAGTATGATGAAGTACTGCACAGTTTACAGGCTTATGGAAAGCAAAGGTTAATGAGTAACAAAATTTGGTAGAAAAATAAAATCAAGACTGTTACCAAAACCTATTTATTAAAGGGAAAAAAATGAAGATATACAATATAGAGAATAAACCTTTGATCATTGAGAAAGAAATATAGCAGTAATGTTCAACTCCAATACCAATGACTTCACCAACTAAAAATGATTGGTATTATGCTACAAATATCTTTCTTTGACTCATGAGTCCTGAAACATTCTTATATGTTTTGAGTCATCTTTTGATGAAATAATTGTATGTATATTGCTCATCACCTTCCATGTTTCTTCTTTCTCCTTGGTGCACCCACAGGAGCAGGTTCAACCAATGGCCCGGACCAGGTTTGGATATTTGCTTTAGGTTGTGACAAGTTTGTGGAACTAAATGGAACATCAGGAGGGTCAAAACCTGGATCCATGTGATGTGAAGAACCTAAAGAATAGCCTAGAGTTCCATCTTGGTGGGGAGGAGGAAACTTCTCACTCTTGCTCTTAGCATTCGCATGCGATATAATTCGTCGTCTCTGTAATAAGAGTTAAACATTAATACTCTTTCTCAGATTCAAAGGTAAGCCATGATAGAATTATTTGAAATTGGAAAAGCACTAAAGTTTCCAAGAGGGAAGCATGTACTTAGTTTTTTTTGTTGCAGTAACAGTACACTTCTTCTATAATGGTTGCCGCCTAATTTTCCTAATCTAAACATGCATTCCAGAAGATGACTTTAAAACAGTTCAATCCGCATTCATGATTTAACTAACAATGCTACCTAGTTTATTGAACAGTAGCACTAAAAAGCATAAGCTTTTTTTTTACTTAAACACACAAAAGCCAAAGAAGCACCAGTTGTAGCAAATATATTAGCTACTGATTAATAACAAATAATAAAGGGAATATGCATTGCAGTAGAACAAAAAAACTAGAAAATCATACAAGACATAAAACTCTTCTGAAGAACCTAATACATATCCATATGTTGGTTAATCTACAATGTGCTGCTTACTTTATAATCCAAAATATCCAAATCAGCTTAGCTTTAGCATAATTCTATATTTAAGTACTATTTATATGGGAACATAAAGAAATATCAGGAGGAGACTAAATAATCACTATAATATTTAAACTGAACTAAAGTAACTTCATTTGTGCTTGAATGAGCTTTCTACCGATTACTAATTTTATTTTCACATAATAACACTCAAGGGCATGTTTGTCAGTTGAGTTTTGAAGGGGAAGGAAGGGAAATAGAAGGCTCCAGAGTCATCTCATAAGTGTATTTCGTGGCTTCCAAGCCTTTCTTTCATTCCCCTCCAAAATCAAACTCGCAAACAGACCCCGAGGGAAAAGGAAGGCTAACTACTGCTCTTGTTTGAAAATTTTCATGCCTACAAACCAAGGAGTGAACACTACTAGAAGGAAAAGTACAAAGATTAGAAGGAATAGAAATAAAAGGAGATGCACAATAATAGATTTTTTTAGTTTCTATGGTATTTGGGGACCGAAGGTGAAAGTTTTCCACCAAGACTTTCATCAACAAAAAAGGATTTTACCAAGACAAAACTTCCACTTAAAATGACATCATGCAAACTCTTCTAAATCAGTAAACAAATAACCACGACAACAACCATGCCTTAATCCCAACAAGTGGGGTCGGCTACATGGATAGAATGACACAATAATGCTCTACCATAAGTCATGTTCATCGACAAAACAATGATTTGTAAATCTTTCCTAATCATTTTATGGTTTTTCTTAGCCTCACTCTTCCTCTAGGAATTAGACTAACCGAGTAAATTAATAACTTGTGACATAAAAAGGAAGGAATAAAACTCAATCAATCAAATATCCACAAATAAATAAGACACATAAACCATTATATATATATATATATCAAGATGATATGTACTTCATCAATGCTAATCCATAAGTTTATTAATTCCACATAAGCAACAAATACTTGCTGGAGTGAATAAGGTGTCTTATCTGACATACGTCAATGTTCACTTGCAGTTCAGCATTGGCCTCTGGAACAGGAATTCCTCTCCCGACTCGGTCACGGTCACGTGGACGAGACTTCTTGACACCATCAGCATTAGCTTTACCAGCTGCTCTCAATCTACAGTCGTGACATTGAAATTCATTATTGAAATGTGGACATTTTCATTTTATCTTTTTGAAAACAAATATCTCCTATTCCCTCAAGTATCAAAAGTTGGAGAAAGAAAAGGCGGAAAGGATTCCTAAATAGACATGTTCAAGTTATATAGAAACCTTACAACTTCCTCAAGTAAATTGAGGGACAGGAAGAACAAAGACGTGAAATGAACAAGTAAAAGACACAAAAGCAGAACCAACTAAAGCATAACATAATCAAAACATAACCAACATGCAAGCTATGAATTTTTTTTATAGAAAAACAAATATTTCATCTATCCTTGAGACTCAGTAAAGTATGTTCGAAGTTTTCCATCATGTATATTTTAATGTGAGTAGAGAAAATAGTCACACGATTATTTTTGCGATGTCAAAAGTAATTTCAATCACCTTCTAGCTTCTTCATCCCGTAGCTTTGCATCCATCTCCTTGCTGGGAGGATATTTTGGAAGGCTAGAGGGTTCACAAGCATAAGGTTTAGTTGTAAAGAACTGCAAAAGTGAAGCACATAACATCGAATAAGGAATCTTACATCAATTAGTGAAACACTATAAGGATTGCAAGCACAACTCGTCATATTTTGTACATAAAAGTAAAACTATTCACAATCGCCAATCTATAGCTATCTCTTGCATTTCCTATGAGAAACATGCAACCCTTCTTCTGATACAGTGTAGAGTTAAAAAATGAAAATAAAAGAAAGTTGTTCTAAATGGTACTTTAAAGTTTAAAGGGGAAAAGACCAATTAAAAAAGTGGATCGTAGGGAAGTTCAGTAGTTCACCATCAATAAGTTCCCTTAAGTTGCCAAACGATATTTACCATATTTGTTCAAGAATTGAAGCATAACAACCAAAACCATGGCAATTCAAAACTCACATAACTGTGACTAAAAGAGCAGATAATGCATGTTAAGAAATAAAAGTTGATAGTTGCTAGTATTATGGTATAAACTATAAAGTATAAACAAATCAATAGTAAGGAATTAACATAAGCAGATATCGCTGATATAAAACTAAGCTTGGGTTTGAGGGGGTGCCATGCCCAGGTTTGGCAAATTAGAGCACAAGCACAACTAGTGAGCACAGCCGCACAGGAAACTGAAATCAATCTCCAAAGCAGCATAATAACCAGAACTACAGAGATGTTAAAGCTTGGTACAAAACAGCGAAATTTGTTTTGATGAAAATGGATAATCCTATAACTCACTAGGATATGCGGCCTAGTTTTTAACCTTTCTAACCATGTCTTGGTATATTATACTCAGTATGACTGGGCAGCATGGGAAATAAAGAATCAATCTGCCTCGCTAGGAGAGGGACAATAAAAAAAATTAAACATTTTTTTAGGGTCTGCAACTGGCACTTAGATATTTATGTAACAGAGTTTCAGAGCTCCTAATGTTACGACAAACTCATGATAGAGAGTTTAATTAGATAATTAACAGAAAGATACACATGCTGAGTAGTTGTAATAAAAACATATTTATAAATCACGGGTGGTGAGAAAAGGAAGAACAGCCATCTAACTTATATACGAAGGGTCCTGCTAATAATATGTTATGAAATTGTTATCCATAGTTATTATATTATCATATTAAGATATAATTTGGGTGAATTAGCTATTCTATTTAAGAAGACCACAAGAATAAGTTGATTTCACATTGGCAATCTAATCAATCAAATTATTATCTTACTTCACTATGCAATGCAGCAGTGGCAGTCTGACGTTCAGCTGGATCAATTGAAAGAAGGGTCTCGATTAGTGGCAGGGATGATGGCGGAAAATCTTTAAATATCTCTGATATGCTCCGCTTGTACGACTGTTGCGGCTTAAAGATGGTAGCATGAGGTAACTTTGACTTTTTCCAGTATTCTTCAGAAGGAGAACCACATAGCTTAAATATCTTATGTAGCTGCTCCACCTACAAAGCATAAAGGATACAGTATCAGCATAATCGGAAGCACAAATCTCACAATCAAGTCGCCGAATACTGAGAAGCCATGGACAAAAAAATATAGCATCATGAATCAGTCAAGAGAATACATATTATGCTCTCAAAAGATGCTACTAGAGAACCTATAAACATAACTAGTCATAGATTACCTCCGTTCGACCAGGCATAATTGGTCTTCCAGCCAATAATTCTGCAAGAATGCAGCCAGCACTCCAGAGATCCACTCCTACACCATACTCAGTGGCTCCAAGAAGAAGTTCTGGAGGTCGATACCATAAAGTCACGACTCTACTAGTCATAGGGTGCTTGTGATTAGGATCAAAGAAAGAAGCTAATCCAAAATCGGCAATCTTAAGAACTCCTTCATTGTCAATAAGGAGGTTTGACCCTTTTATATCACGATGCAGCACATGGCGGTTGTGACAATGTTCCAGCCCAGAAAATAGCTGATGCATGTAACATTTAACCTAAAATACCCAGACATGATCACATAGAAAAAGGTGCATGTCAAGAAACAACTCAAAGAAATAAAATTAAAATTTTGAATCATATATTTCAACCAAAAAGAACATGCACTTAGCAAGGTAAATACTCCAATACCTGAGATTCCGTGAACTTAATAGCTGGGTTTGTAGCAAGTCCAGCCAAATCATGCACCATGTATTCAAACACAAGATACAAACTGCATGACATTCTAGAAGTCACCAAGCCTTCCAGTTTGACAACATTTGGATGATCCAAACGACGCAGAATCAGAATCTCCCTGGCCATGAATTTCACACTCTCGGGCTCTAAATTGTCAAAACGGACCTTCTTTAGGGCAACAATTTTTCCTGTCAGAGTATCCCTTGCTTTATAAACATTGCTGTATGTACCTTGCCCAATCTTATTGAATTATTGAAAAAATAGCAAAGGCACCAGTTAGAGATTCAATCTTTGTCAAGAAAGTAGACAGAGTAAATAACTTGATGACATGTTGATGTAATGCATTCCAATTTAAAAGTTCGAAAAAAAAGAAACCAACCATGTCAAAAATTCATATCACTATTTTTAGGTATTTACATTGTTTACATTTAAAAATGGAACAACATAAAGAATAAGTACTTTTTATGAGCCAAAGAGCAATATAATAACATCATTTTAAGAAAATGAGCAATGAAGAACATAAAAAAAGCTCACATTTTCATAAAATCGAAAGCGAAATACTACACAACCATATACAATGTGAAATCAAAAGAATTAAGTTCCAGATACTTCCATCCATATTACTATTTTTAGATAATTCAATTACTTATATTAAAACAAAGAACAACATAAAGAATGAGTTCATTTAAGCAAAAAAATCCATATAATATATTTATCATAAAACTCCAAAGAGAAATACAGTAAAATCAGCATTCTCCTTTTAAATAAATGAGCAATGAAGAACATTAAAACAGTTCACATTTTCATAAAATCCAAACTTAAAGATAAATCTATACATGACGAAACAAGAGAACTAAGTTCAACATACTTAAATTGGAAACAAAAGCAACCCTTTACCTTATCAAGCTTCTCAAAGGAATCAGCTCTTCTAGGGATCAATCCATTGATAGCTTCCCCAGCAACCTTGGAGAGCCAAGAGGGCCACCCTGCTGCCACCTGCTCACCATGAACATGACCAGGTGGATTGCTCAGCCGCGGATTCGGCTTCGAAGATCGCCTCCTTGAAGACCTTGTCCTCTTCTCCTCTCCACCACCACCCTCCTCCTTCTGATTTCCACCACCATTCTCAATCTCACCCTCAACAACTTCAGATTTTGCTTCTTCCACTTCCTCTCTCTTTTCCTCCCTCCTCCTCTCCCACTCCCTCTCCCCTGCAGCCTCCTCCGCCGCCGCCGCAGTGTTCTTCCCCACTGATGACTGCTTCCCAAACACACACCCCATCACTCAAAAATGTCTCATTTACTCAAATAATTACCTTCCATAACCCACATTTTCCCTCACTTTCTCAGCATCCAAACAAACAGAAACAAAAACCCTAATGATAAATCCCCTATACTCACTGATCTTGGAAAAGCTGAAATGAGCAAACGCTAATTCAAAAGACCCAAACTTTTTCAGACAAAAGTGAGAAAGCAATGATTTTGAGACACCCCACAATACAGTCAAAGAAAAATTAAGACTAATATTATTTTTTTGAAGGTAGGTCTACTATTTTTTTAATTTCTTTTTTTGATGTGGATTTTGGATATGGAAGAGGAATCAAAGTTAACTAAAAATGTAGTTTGGGTTTACCACTTCTACCACATTAGAATTTAGAAGATGAGTGAAGTGAAAAGAAAAGAATGTTTAGAGATAGAAAATTAATATGGAGTGGATCTCAATACTCTTTCAAGCCACTTTGATATCTTCTATGTGTAATTTTTAAGTTTTTTTTTTTGTATTAGGAAAGTATGATTATGTGTAACAAACTAAAATTGTTATCCATTTCAATAAATGACGCTTACCTAAATTGATTTTTTTGTCTTTTGGTTTTTCTGCGATTTAATAGATCTTAAAGTATCCACAATGACAAACAATATATTTATTCTTGTTTTACGCTACCATATTATTTTATAATTTTATTACAATTACTCATGAAACAATACCAACATCTATTTTTTCTCACATGAACAAACATCATTGTATCATCTACTTTTTTGGATAACATTTATCTTTCTCCCCTCTTTTCCTTGATAAGAACAACCAAAAATTGTTTTGATTTAAAAACAAAAGTTAGAAAATAATAATAACATGATAGAAAATAGAGTGAGAATGTCGTTATTCCGTTAAGAATAACATTGAGGTTAATCTTATATATCAATAAACCTATGTTTTGTTGATGATTTTCTATAGGAAAAAAATTTAATTACACCTTTTACTCTAACATTACTGTCTTTAACTTACATTTTTATCCTTATAGATTTTGTATTATATTACTTTGATCACCAAACAGGTAAAATTAAAATTAGTATTGAAAAAATCGGAATTGTAAGTTAAAATTGTCTCAAGATCTTAAAATAACTAATTTGATTAAAATTTAATTTTTATAAGATCCATTTTAGGTTATATATTTTTTAGGAATCAATTGATACATACAAATTTTTTAAGGGAATGGAATAGGTCTTTGCTCTTTTTTATTTTATCCCATGTTTGAAAGTTGGTTTGACCTAAAGAATTTCTCAACATGTTTTTCTTTGTTTTTAAAATATTCATCTTAAAAAAAATTATTTTCTCCTAATTTTAATAAATAAGTACAATCTTAATAATTTAGCAATTTTGAACCAGTTATTACATAGGAAAAATACAAGTTCTATTAATTGAAAAGAAACGACAATGAAAATTGAGACAAATTATATTTACCTGAAAAATTATACTAATACTGTATACTTAAAATAATTAAGTATAATAGGAAAACTAAACCCATAATATATATTGTACTAAAAGAATGAAAATATCATTATTATATAAAATTTATTAATGGTGTAAGAGTCATCTTATCATATGTTTTCTACAAAACAATCTAACATTTGAAAACAACTTTTAAAATATAAATCGCTTTATGGCATCAAGTGAAAAAATTATGAAAGCAAACACAATATGCTTCAAGCAGCATGTGAATGATCCACCCACACTGAGCACTAATTATGTGCTATATGGTAATGTTTGAAGGATTGAATTGCAATTTTCTTCTACCAAACTTATTCTTTAGATATTAAATCATCCTACTCTCTATATTTTCATTATGGATCCCAAGATTAGAGTAAAAGGAAAACCCCAACAAGATTGTTGTTAAGGTAGGTGAGTTAAAAATCTAGCTATGTTGTTAACTTATCAAACAATTTGGGTACTGAATGTGCCTTTATTAATTAAAGGTTACATGTAGTCTAACCAACAAGGAAAAATATGGCAATTTTAGAATTGTTGGTAACTTTAATGATGATATTTTAGGTGTAAAATGTTGATAGATAATTAAGATATGTTTGCAACTTATCTTATAACTATTATAAGTGGTCTTAACCAAGTGAGAAAAAAAAATGTTAGCTGAAAAGTGTTGATAACTATAATGCAAATGTTGATATCTTATTTGCAAAATATTAGTAAAGTATTATATAAGTTGGTGAGTTGGTATTGTTATTAACCACAATGTAGTTAGTACGAGGGATCTTATTACTTTAGGAGTAAGTTACTACACATCTTAATTATCAATTATAGGGAAATAATTGATTTGAATTAGTTAATAGATTTAAACCTTTAAATTTTTCTAGAATAGATTATTGAGATTGGAGTAAATTTTTTAAACTTACTCTTGAAATAAGTGGATATGGTCTTAAAAATAATTTTTACTTTATTCCCCATATTGCTTAATGTAATTATGTTTTAATACGTTTTTTAGAGAAACTTTGTAGATAACTTAATTACAGTCCTTCTGAGGCCTTCTATAAATAAATACTAAATGATGAGATTCAATGATATTGAGGCATAATATTCATATAGATCTTAACTATTGAGTACCTACCCTAATGCTATAGTCATATATGATACAATTATTTTATTCATATAAATGTATTTTTAGCTGATTGATCAATGTAGATACATGATAGTTCTGCATACAAATGAAGTCGCATGCCAAATATGTTATCATTTTTCATATGGTGGAATCATTATATCCTTATGATCTACAAAGCAATCTATAGTTTTGGATTTCTTCATACATCAATAATAATTCATGAAAGCTAATTACAAAGGCTCAATTGAAAAGAAGATATATGAAAGATAGCACAACAAAGCTTCAGGGGAGAAATGTTGAAATGGTGAAATAGACATACATTAAGTCCTTCTAAATGAGAATCTAATATATCTCTTTAATACATAAGTCATTCTAAATGAGAATCATACATAACTCTTTAGGAAATCATTGTCAACCAAAACTAACTTTTCGTCATCTTTTTCTTATATTGTTCTAATATTCCCTTATATTTTTATAACACAACTAATTTCTAGATATTCTAGTTGTAATACTTCAGTCTTGATATATTACCCTGTAAATCTATTGAGTATATTATCATAAAGTTTAAATGTTTATACAGTATTTTATTCATCCTAAAAAGAGCCTTGGTAACTCAAACTCTACTTCAATAACTTATAATATTACGCGGGCAATATATCAAGGGCAATATATGAAAGCTGCTGTGTTACATTAATTAGTATTACATTACTACTATAAGCAAGTAAAGCTACTAATATTAACCATCCCATAAGCACAAAATTTGTATACTAGCGAATGGTGGAGACAATATTATAATAGTGAAAGTATCAATCACAATTAAGATTACAATATAGTTTTGGATTCATATATTCACAACCACTATATAAAACATAAAATTGATAAAGAAATCCAGGCCTATTGACATGTGACATTCTAATTGGTCATTCACATGTTTTTCCAACCAAACAATACCACGTATGCATTTACCTAATCGTTGGTTCACACTAATTTCCATGTCAAAAGAATGAACAAGATAGAGAGATTCACTTATCTTATGAACCTGAAAAACATCGAATCCTTTTATTGTTGTTGTTGTTGTTGATGGGATTGGGAACCATTGTCCACTTCAATTCCACCACTCTTTTTGGCTTTCATCAAAATCAAACACTGTTCCAACCTTTTGGGTTCCCTTGTTCTAATTCTAACAACTTGTTATTCTCTACAACACCCAGTTGGAGAATCAGGCTAAAGTCTTCACCTTTATCTTTATATCTCTCTCTCATGGCTACCCATTTGCATGTTTCACAAAGTGCACCTACTCAAAATTTTGAGGTTTCTCCTTCTCTTCACATTGGTCACAATGATCTTCTCATTGTTGGTCCTGGGGTTCTTGGTCGTCTAGTAGCTCAGAAATGGAGGCAGGTATTGCTTCATATCTCTATACAATCCATAATTGCAATCCGCCGGTCGCAATATTGCGGTTTTGGAAGTCACTGCAATGACATCAGGCTACAATTGCAGCTGAATTTTTTCGTAACTGTGTTAAATACGACCGCAATTTAGAACATTGATTCAATCCAAATTTGTTGTATTTGTAGCTCTGATGTGTGTTACCTATGTTAATTGATGATACTTCATTTTTGTGTGAAATATAAGATGAGAGTTTGGAATTGGAAGAGTTTTGTTTGAAACTTATATATAATCTAAGAAGCATGGATACGTTTACTGGACATGGATATAATAGATATTTGATATGGGAAAAAATCGTAACATAACTGAAAGATGTTTAAATTAGAAGTGTAAAAAAAGTATTGAAGTATCTGATATGATACATATTAGATATCAGCATGACAACCATTTTGAAGTATCGGTGCTACATCATATGATAATATATAGTGCTAAACATGTTCGTTGGCATTTGTGACTTGTGTTTGTATTGAAGCAGGAATATCCAGGTTGTCATGTTTTTGGACAGACAGTAACCACTGATCATCATGAGGAGTTGATCAAAGTCGGTATTAGTCCGTCTTTGAAATGGACTGGAGCCGGGCAGAAATTCCCATATGTGATTTTCTGTGCTCCGCCTTACCAATCTTCAGACTACCATGGTGATCTTAGGTGAGCAATCTTAAAGTTGATCCCTTAAGTTTGGTGGCATGCTTATGATTTAGGTAGCATTTGATGGACATGTTAATGGATGGAACATCACCTATGGGTTCTATTTTAGGTTTGGTGCATTTATTAGAACAGAACAAGACACAAGTTAAAAAGTAACACATCTTTATTTCCACTAAAATGGGTGGAACCAAAGTGAATATAACAAAATAACTCTATCAATGTCATGTTCCTTTTTATTTGGTTCCATACTGTTCTGTCCTCGAGCCGAACAGTCTCATTTTATGAACATTCTTCTGCTAAGATGGGTGTTGCCACCCCTTACACTCACATGGCTTTAACGTTTCTGTAGACTATCATGTGTATGAAATGAGGATACATATCTATATTGAAGATGTGAACCTTATTGTGATGATGATACTGTTCTGTAAAATTGCTAGGATAAATACTCTGCACTTGGAAGTTCTTTCACAAGGATTATTGGAAACGAGAAACATTAACAAATGCAAACATAACTTGTGTGGAACATGCTTGCATAAAATGCTGTGGACTTCTGTTATTAGCCTCATCCACTGATAGTTAATTTTGCCAGTTCATTTAGATTCTAGTTAGTGTTAGTCACAAGTAGTACAACAGCACTTATGATTTTGTTTTGTTTATAATTTAGTAGCATATGTTCTCACCCAAATCACTCCATACATGTATATATATATATATATATATATATATATAATGTTTTTCTATGGCATAGCTGTAACAATGAAACCAAGACATAGAAAAAGATAAAGTATTATATATATAATATTAATATGTAATGAGATGAGCAAAGTATGATAAAATGCCAAACCTTTATTGTTGTGGAGGAGTTCATTTACTGTTTGTGTCTTTACATCTTGATCTTATGAGTTTTGATAAGGGCTTCAAATATGATACCAATTGAGATAGTTGAAATTATTTGGAAAAAAGAAAACTTTTTTAGTTTACAAGTTCTGTTTTTCTTCTGAAATTGTGTTGGGGACTGTCAACCAATCAGGCTAGCTGCATTATCCTGGAATGGTGAAGGTTCTTTCTTATTTACATCAAGTTCTGCTCCTTATGATTGTAGTGATAATGGATCATGTGATGAGGTATGTCTTGACCTTTCTTTTTGCTTGTCACTTATTTTCCTAGTGATCTTCAGATTTATTACGATGCAGAATCACATTTCGTGTGTTTCGGTGCATGTTTGTGTCAGCTTTTCTTGTTCATGTGTTTGGATTTCCTTATTTGCAGGACACTCCAGTCGTTCCAATTGGGAGGAGTCGCAGGACTGATGTCCTTCTAAATGCTGAAAATATCGTGCTGGAGTTTGGTGGTTCTGTTGTAAGACTGGCTGGACTTTATATATCCTTTGTAGCATTCAATTTGCTAAGATTTCAAAGATCAAATTTGTCTAGATTATTATTTCTATTATGTTTGTACCTCATGCCAACCTTGACCTTTTAAACAAAGAAGATAAAGGTGCACATGCTTATTGGTTAGAGAAGGGGAGTGTTGAGTTTCGTCCAGATCACATCCTGAATCTTATACATTATGAGGTCAGAATGTCAATGCATCTTTTTTATTCTTGTAGATTATTGTCAACTTGGTAGTGGTTTTATTTATATTTAGCATCTTGAAAACTATAGTTTTTGTTTAACATGTTTTGAGGTATTCAAGTTCTTTTTATCCGAATTTATCAGCTGAAGATTGTCAGATTTTGTGATTTTTCTAATCTCCTCATACATGTATATTTTGTTGTGTTCGGTGTTTCACCATGAGACCAATTTTTGTTACTTAATGCACTGCAGGTCATAGTTTTTGCAGAACATATTGGACTCCTTACTCTACTTTTGATCGTTTAGTATTTGCTATTATATGATAAGTTGAATATTTTGTTCAATGTGCTACTTCAGGATGCAGCTTCCCTCTCGGTTGCAATTTTGAAGAAAAAATTTCGCGGACAGATTTTTTTGGGTTGTGATAATCATCCTTTATCAAGGTCACATGTTTTCCTTTTAAGTTTGCAACTATTATGATCCATATAGTAATTGCTTCTATCTTTCTGATATTTGTTTGTAACTGTTGTGATCAATGTTTGAGGCACTGATACCATCATGTCCACTTGTTCCCATCTTTCTCTCTCTCTTTTTCTCAATAAGAAAACTGTTTCACCCTTTCTACATTTTTGCAGGCAAGAAATAATGGATCTAGTCAACCAAAGTGGGAAATTCAGTAAAAAATTTGAGAAATTTACAGGTATTTTACCCTTTTTTGATTTGTGAAGTTGAAATTGATGACCAATGTTAATGAAACCATTTTCTCCCTTTATATCTTAACATTTTTTATTCCTTGACTCTACCTGTGTCATACTTATTGTTATACTTATTGAAAATCATTACACAATGGGTCTCAAGCTCGGATAAAAAAAGAATATTGTGTTAGGCAATCAATAACCAACTAAAAACTTTATCGAATCTTTATGACATGTATATATTAAACTTCTCTTCTTTTTACGCTACAACACTTCTGATTGTGAAGACGCCATTCGTTTGTACATACGCAGGAACCGATGATCCTCTAGGTAAGAGATTAAACAATTCCAGAACACGTCAGGAAGTCGGGTGGGAGCCCAAGTACTCAAGCTTTGCTCATTTCCTTGACACTCTTTGATCAATCCCAGTGTATATGTTGAACTGAGTTCTAGTCAATGCTTGCTACATGGTAGGCTTATACTGCATTATACATTTGGTTGTGGTGCCAATGCTAAAGTCTTTTTCTCCATATTGTCATTGTATATGAAGGATCATCATTCATTAAATGAAAACGGAAATTCTCAATTTGATCCTTACCAATGAGATGCTTATGCAAACTTGTGCTTGTTATAAGTTATTACATACTATTGTACATGTTTGGAAGATAACCAAATCTCTACCTGGCACATTGTTTGGTGTGTAGACAGAACATTATATGCCTTATTTTGTTCAACAATTTTTAGTTTAACCATAATATTGTATCTTTTAATCTTATGTTATAAATAAGATCAAACACATAACAAAACTCATGTTCTTTATGGCATGTCTACGCCTAAGTTGCAATACCAAGGTGGATAGATAAGTATCATTTTGATTGAGCATAATCATGAAGTATAATTGAGATTTTCAAATGTGTTCTATGCACATAATTTCTATTGTTAGCTGTAAATGATTCATCTTTACAACTGTGAAATCAGGCATCATATATGATTTCAATCATTGGATTTCAGAAAACTATTAAAAAATCCGAATTTAAAACTGGTTTTATGAAGAGAGAAAAAAAAGATATTTGATGGGAGAACTCAATTTTATCATTAACACATTATTAATATTATTATGGTAATTTTATTATTTGAGTCTTGCTAGATACACTAAAGGAAATCTTGTATTGGAAATTGATGAACACCGGTACCAAATAAGCACAAAAGTAGAGTAGAATAGAAAGGAAATGCCCCTAACCCCATAATAAGATTCTGCTAGGGTTCTAATGAACTTATTGAATTGTAGTGAAGAATTACAAAAGTAGAATGGAAAGTACACAATGGATCCCTCGATCCCTTTCTCTGGTTCCACAACTCTTACCCCTCTTATACACATTTTTAATACAAGGCTTAGGAATACTCTTAGCCTTATCAGGAATCTAAATTCACTACTTTTAGATATCTTAAATTCCTCATTACCTACTTAAAACTGGGAGCATTTGTCCCACAAAAATGTGTCATTCCATGTGTCATTACTTTTGATTGATTAAAAATTGTATTTAAGTTAAATTTTTAATAATTAAATAGTTTTCTGATCAATTACAAGCAATGACATATGGAGTGATATACTTTTATTTTTTTGAGAGAAAATGTCCGCCCCTTAAAACTACCTTAACCAGAGCCCTAACAGCACTTGGACATAGCAGTCTGTTGATTATATAAGCAAATTCTATGACATAATTGAAGGGGTTGGTGAATAGAAAGACTAATGTTGCACAAGTAGGAAAGTTGGAGAACATTCTTAAAAAAAATATGAAGGAACTAGAATTGCACAATTATAAAAATGAGGGAAAAATTAAACAAAACCTTAAATTTAAATGCACAAATATGCTCCCAAATCCAAAAAAATATAGGCCACTTTGGAACAGAAGACTTATTATGCAAGGAAAGAATCACCAAGTATGGCAAAGACAAATCAATTTTGTCCTTCCAATATGAATATATATCACTAGCACAAGTAAAACATTACAAGCATCTCATGATGGAGAAACAATATTCCAAATGTTTATATCAATCAACCTTATATCTAATATACCAAGTGCATTAGTCCACACCACATGGTGGAAGAGTAAAAAAGTTTCTATGGCATAATACAACATTAATGTTGATGAGGAATTAAATAATGCTCTAGATTAACTGTGGCAACATTTTTTTCCAGAACCACAAGAATCTGGTCATTGAGGAAGAACAGGCGGAGCGATTGTTCGGGTATTATATGAACTACAGTGACCACATTTTTGTCCAATAATGTGAAAGTAAACTTGGGTTGTGTCATTGCAGTCATTACAAAGTATCCAAACCTGCATTAGATGCTACCTTAGTTCCATTCTAGTACATTATGCAAGCCAGTACTAACACAAGTTCTGATTTTTTTTGTCATGACAAAGATTAATATACAGCAATATTCTTTATCATTTCAACCAAATTCCAAAATTGCATATTAAAATGAAATATGCAAATATCAGATAAGTAATCTTTCTAGTAAAAGTTGAAGTAATCCATATAATATATGAATGGTGTTCTTTGCTACATAGGTATAAAGTGCAACTGGTGCATTCATACTCGAAATCGGGATTAATGACTAACATGTAAGACAAGATGGATTGACCAAAAAGTTTTAACATCAAGGATAAAATTTTACCTTCTTATACCGATAATCTTCAGGCATGACAGTTGCTTCGATCTAATATAGCATAAAAATAAACAAGTCAGAAATCACGATTGAAGTATAACATTTCCGAAAGTAATATTCTCGATCAGATTTACGTGCTACATAAGGGTCGATTTAACCAGCTACCTCTTCGTCAATTCTCTTCCACTCCCTAGTCATATCTATCACCGACTTGGAGCATATGGGACAACAAAACCTAAGTCATATATCAAGTGTAGTTAGGATTTTAGCAGTTACAGTTTTATGGATCAAAGAATTGCCAAATGGTTGACATACTCACTTGTCACGGTTTATCATCTCACGGTAACATTCCAAATGCATTGTGTGGCCACATTTCATAACACTAGTATCTTTCATTGAGTCAAAAAGGTACTACACAAACATAATTGAAGTCATATCAGAATATTCTCATTTCTCTATGGTTCAAAAATTTTCCTTGTTTGATTAAAAATGTGAGCCGGGGGAAGGGAGGAACAAAGCATGCACCTCATAACAAATGGGACAGTGATGCCTCATGGAGTTTTCGACACATGAATGATTACCCCGCAGAGTAACTGAATAGCAAGACCCTGCCAGCATTGACCATTTGATTTGTTAACATTACAGAAGAGGAATAAATTTAGTACTGTTCAGTTACTAATGTAATAGACATTGCTCCAGATTCCAGAGGAAACAAAACAATCCATCATAGAAAGTTATTCTTACGGCAACGAATGAGTGGTAAAATCAAGTGAATCGTCGGAAGAAATCAAACAACGAGAAAGCACCAGAAATAATAAATCACTTGAGCACAAACTAGCATACAGTAATAAAAACCCATGGTTCCAGGTTCCAACTAAAAAAACTGCTTCTGGAAGGTACAAGATACGACAAAGTAACAACTGAAAAGAGAGCAATATTAAAGGAATGGCATAAGGTGAAAGAAAACAGCATACAGAGTTTACCGATACACAATAGCTATATTGATTATCTGGTTTCATTAAGAGGTTGATACTTGATAGCAAGCATGGTAATTCTTTTGATTCATGGAATATGCACTTAACATGCAATTCTACGTAGTATTCCGATCATTAAAATCTATCAAATATGACATTAGCTCAGAAAATAAAGGAGTGTTAAGCTCGAAGACAGAATGGTGATTGGGTGATGAATGCATACCACACTTGTCGCAATGGAAAAAATTCTCTTGACCACCAACCCTGTTTCCAAATTACAACACCAAAAGTAGTAGCATGTCATAAATTTAGGTAACTTAACTCAGGACATAATAGAAGAATCTACTCAAACACAGCCAACACACCTGCAGATCCCACACTCATCACAATGAAACTGTTGTTTCCCGGTCTGCATAAATCATAGAGAAAACAAAGATTATAAATCACAATTCAGGATTAAACGCCAAATGACAACTATCAGTCTAATCTATCTCCGAGAACTATTAAAACCCCAAAGAGGAAAAATTAATCAGATACTGGAGAATTATTCAGTGAGCCATTACATCGTCATCGAAGAATTTGCAAATGTCACAGAAATATTCTCCCATTCTGACACCACAGTTTGTGCAAACTTGAGCAACCTTCAAAATAAACAGTAGGTGAAAAGCAGAAATAAAATCGTGCTGCCATCCCCAAAAAGAAACAATCCAAGTTTCAAATCAAACTACGAATAGATACAAACCGGTTGTTCTGTGTCACAAACTGAACAAACAACCTGAAACAACAATAAAATGTAAAAATAGATTGAGTATAATCATCTCATGATATGGCAAAAAACCAAGACCGTGATCCAAAACCTTAAAGCAACGAGTGTACGAGCCTTCCTACTCATAAATTCTCCTCTTAGGGGTTTGTGGGCCTTCTGTATAGGTTTTCTATGGGTAGGTTATCTCATATTATAAACACAAGGAGTGGCCCTTATTCTCATCATACATCTATTGTTGTTGCCCCATTGAGACCACGAGGTTTTGCACATAAATTCTCTTTTGCATGATCACAAGTTCCTATTTTATGTTAGTAAACTTGGATTCCTACGGAGTTTGGTATTTCCATATGCAAAATTGCATGCCAAAATTTGAGATTCAAAGTGTATCTATGTTCTAATTCTTGTGGCTCTAAAATATTCTAACAAAACATACATCTCAAATTCTCAACATAGACCCTTTCCCTGCCATTAATCTCTTAAAAAAAGTAAGATGTAAAGATAAACAATTAATGTACATAATATCATTCCTCATCCATTTCCCTATACTTACTTGTTTAACATCTTGGCGAACAAGATCGTGTCGATAAAGATGACTCTGCATACTCTAATGATGAAAATAACACAACCCCATATCAGATAAAATCAAAAAGAAAAGAGTTTTGAACTGAAACACATAAGAAAATGATTGGAAAAAAAAAAGAACAAGAGATACCGTTGTTTCATTATGACAATGACGGCATGAATAGATTTCATTGCAGCATGGAGCACGAATCATGCATCTTCTCCTATAATGCTTGCACCTATAAATCAAAGCAAAATGTAAAAAGCTATGATATTGAAAACATGAATAAAAATTGGATCTTTTTATGAAGAAATACAAAATAGAAAGAAAGATGGAATAAGAAGTACCCATATTCCATATTTCCAAAATGAAGACGTTGTTCAATGGCAGAGGATTCCATGAGTTGTGGAAGAGAGAAGTTTGATCAGTTTCCAGAATAGGAGAATTTTTTGGAGTTCGTTTTGTTTGTTTGAAATATGAAGACAAATGTTTAGTTAGATAAGACAAGTATGGATAAGCTTTTTTTTTTTACTTTAAAATATGATATTGTAGTTACACAAATTTATAAAAAAAAAATAGGAGTAAATATTTTTCCAAAAGATTTTAGAGAAAAAAATATCTGCTTAGTATAAGTTTAATACCATCATTCATCATTTATCATTTATCGTTTATGTTTTATTATTACTAGTATGTACATGCACTTTAGTTCTGCAGGTCAATAATATATAGTACTGTATATTCAAATTTTATATATTTCATTTTTATAATTAGAATATATTTGTTATATTTGATATACTTTATATTATAATTTTTTGTGTTCATGATAATGTATAGTTTAAGGTGAGAGATGTTGTTAATTAATGTGTTGGTGGTGATTAATTAGAATTATATGATTTTCTTGTAAAAATTAAATAATCATGAAGGGCAAAATAGAAAGTAAAAGTTATATCATAGTAGAAGTTACACCATGTTTTGTCTTTACATGTAGCAAGTATAGATATAGATTAATTCAAATAAATAGTGAATAATATAATAAATAAGTTAATGTTCAAGATTTTAATACTTATTACTTAAGTACCAAAAATTTAAATTATAAATTGAGTTAGTGATTTACATTGATTTCCTTAAGCTCTGTCTAAGTCAACCTAATAGTTGCTATATCCTCTTATTATATTATCATATTAATCTTTTTATTCATAAGAAAGTCACTCATATCAATTATTAATAAATAAAGTATCATCTTATAATATATTTCACTTTCTTATGGATATAAGATTTAGTATAAGAGTTTAATAAGAAGACATGTCATTTTCCTTTGACACAACTTCTAAAAATGGTACTTTTTTCCAATACATTGTCAATGAAACTAGAAGGAGTATTGTAAAAATCAGTTTATATTGGTCGGTTTAACTTATAAATCGATCTCAATATTGATATAATATAATAATTATACTAGTCATGTAATCATACTGGTCAAATCCGGTTAAATCTGGTCATAACTATCGGTTTTCAATTGAACTGCACCGATTATACCGGTCTGTTTTATTTCAAATTAATTTTTTAATGAAAATAAAAAAATTATTATTTTTCAACATTCATGTTAATATATTAAATATATGTGTAGCTTCAGTTGTAGTCGATTTAATTAGTATGTCCATATCCTAAATGATGTAATGATGAGTATGATATTAGTAACACTAGCTAGAAGTGATATGAATGTTTTTTTGTTTACCATCCTTTTTTACTATTCATCAGGTTGTCTTTCCACTAAAACTAATTAATCGTTTAATTAATCTTTTTTAAGGAAGCAGAGATACGTGGATATAGTTTCTCTCATTAAAACTTTTTTTCATACTTAAATAGAGATTGGATGATTCAATTATGTCAAGATTTTTTTATATCCATTTTTTATGGATGTGACAATTCTGCATCAATTCATATCATTTTGATTTTGATAAATGTTAAAGTTGATGAACTGAACTCTTTTAAGTGGAAAAAATTAAATTATATTAATTTGATTTTATTATTATGATCAGAATTGTGCCACCAACGATTATTCCAAGTTTTGAAATCTACCCATAAACCTTTATTATTCTACGTTTATAAATAAATCATTTAAACAAGCAATACTAGAAAGTCTCATTTGTCAATCCCTAACTCTTCTATAATTTTAAATTAAAACAATTATGATAATCTTATAAGAGAAAAAATATATGCACACTAGTATACAAGTTTTATATGTATATTATCATTGACTCTTAAAAAAGTAATATAAATGAATTGTAGATGATATACTAACTATATATAAATCTTTACACTAATATCACACAAATATTTATTCAATCTTCTTATAAAACCACTAATTATTTTACAGTTTAAAAAATGGGAGAAAGAGTAAAACTAAACTTTGGAAACCACAAATGGGTTTCACTTAATAAAACAATATCAAGATTCAAGAATCATTTAATATATATACAAGAATGGACATATATACAAGACTAGAAGACTATATACATAAACTCCTTAATTAAGCCCTAGCCAATTTAAGTCATATTCTTCTGCTTTATGGCCAGTGCCTTTTTGCAGGACCATGAAGAATGAAGAATTCACATGCATACATCTTCCATAACTGACCTCTAGGACCTATCTCAAAATATATCTATGCCAATTCAATCAACACTAATGGGATTTTTCTGATTATCAAACTTTGTTGTGCTCATTTTGAGAAGAGGAGTTGCAGGATCTCTGGACAAGATTATGTTCCCTCTTGAATCTCTAGAGCTAAGATTCAGAACATGAGCATCCATAACAATTTTGCATGACATTGGTTCATCTGATCCAAGTCTAACACCATAATATTCTAAGTGGTCTGAGATGCTATTCCCACTCACTGACCTGTGCATAACATAACCAAATCATATTTCAGAAGCATAATTGAGAACACCCTCTTTTGGATCTTGTACATGACCACATCACTACATGGGTCCAAAAACACAAAACCAAGGATATAAATTTATATCATATAAGGAATCCCTAAAGTGACAATTCACAATTTTTTTGATCAAGTGACTGAAGTCGATGGCATTATGACAATACAGCTTGATTTACCTGCTGCAATCTGGATCCTCACCAGACCCATCACAAATCTTCTCAACACTGTATATGAGACTTCCCAATCCAATGTTATAAAGCCACACCTGCAGTCCATATCAGTTTCTCAGATACTAGAACAACAAGAAAATAAACAAAACAAGTGCATGAAAATAAGAATCTCTCTTCCATAACTGGGCATACAGAGGAGAGTTAGTGTCTCAAACAACTCAGACAAAGGACATTGGTAGCGAATTATAGTTGTCACTACAAATTAGCGCAAAACCATTATTTCTAATATTTTAAAATTTGCTTTGAAAGGAATATGCCTGCAACGGAAAAGATGAGATAGGCATTATGAATTCAGGGAAGACAAGTCATGATTTTTAGATGCAATATGAGAAATTAATATGGATGTGTGTAACATATTTCCAATTTTCAATACATAGAAAAAGTATTTAATCACACCATCAAAGGAGCTAGGGCAGATGGCATATAACATTCCACAAAGAAGTATGCAAACTTACTTCAATTTAAGGATAATTTAACAGGTCTAATATATTTTGTCACTTCATTATGCCATGTTTACCTCTCTTGGGAAGTGGCGGTATGTCTTCTGAGGCAAATAGGAATAGTATGGAGGCAAATGGGGAACAATATCATGGTCATGTGTGACCCGGATTGTATTCGGAACTCGTTTCGAATAGAGAGATGCAAAAGCAGAGTTACCAACACGAGGTTGTCCAAATGTCATAACCTGAACACTCTTTTCATGTTGATTTACCTATATGAAGCAAAATAAAAAAATTATCTATTTCATCCTTACAAAATAGGAAAATCACCAAATAAGAACTTATATAATGCTTTAGATGAAAAAAGCCAATTACACACCAAACTTTGACCTGTTGAAATAATGATTTAGATGAAGAAAGCCAATTACATAAAATATACAGTGATGAAACATTAACAACTATGGAACACATATAAAAGACAGTTAAAATTAGATACAGTTTTGTTCCAACCATTGAGATTGGGAATATCCTGAAACCATGATCCATAATAAGTTGTTTGGAAACAAATTGAACTACCCCAATTCTTGAATTACACTGAAACAATATGACAGTTAACCAATTTGATTAATTCAGTTCCACAAACACCTTGTCAATATCAGTCACTTCAATGATGGAAGAGGATAAATCTTTTCAATCAAATTCTACAGGGAGCTAGCTCCATGACATACAAGTCAAAGTCTATTACCAATAGCAACAAAATTAACCGTGTCCCACTAAATGATCCCACTGAGCTCTATGAAAAAGTGGGTTGCCCAGTGCACAAGGTTCCCACCTAGTGGGGTATGCGGAGGATAGATGTATACAACCTTAACCCAACAAATGGATAGACTATTTCCAATATTTGAACTCATGACCTCTTGTTCACAAGGCAAGCAACTTGATGTAGTCTGTAGCACTGTGGCTCCCCCTCGAGCTCTATGAAAACATAAAAAGAAAAAATAGAGCAAGGCTTCATGTAAGGTTTCTTACGTTTTTTAGGCTTCACCTACCCCTTAATCAAACTATTTTCCATGTTATCCCTTTTGACTAATGGGAGATTGCATTGGTGTTCTTCTCACATGACACAACTATTTTGGCTGAGGTTCCATCATTTTCTACTCAAAAAGTGCCATCATCAATTCATATTGTTAAATTAATGATTGATGATTAATGAAGTGCTCATTGGTTGAGTATAAGCCAAGATTCATTTCTAATGACTTGGACAATCCTCCCCCTGTGAGCTAGTTTTTGGGTAGGGTTAAGCATTACTATTTTAACATGGTATCAGAGTCAGTCCGGAAGTTGTACCACCCACAAACGTTTATTGCTCCCATGCTCCAAATGAGACATACATGGGCGTGAGGGGTGTGTTAAAGTAATGAAGTCCCAAACCAGTTGAGAACATGAACCAAGAGCCATTTATAGTGACTTGGACAATCCCCCCAATGAGATATCTTTTAAGTTGGGGTCAGACCCAATTATTATAACACATACAATAAAATATTTCAAAAAATAACATTAGCGATTGATTCCCTAATGCAACCCTCCTCTTTTACCCGGACTTTGGGACCAGCAAAATATATTTTTTTATTAAAAAAGGACAAACAAATAAACAGCTTCCAAAATACAACAGTGCCACAAGATATTCAATGCTGCTGCCCGAGGCAAAATATAAAACAATAGTTATGCAATGAAAACAAGGGAGCTTGCGAACACAAAAAACATGCATGTATAATGTGTCAAAGGACAGCGAAATTATAATTACTGTTAAATCTAGTGCGCAAAATGCAGCCATTGCCCCTCCCATTGAATGCCCAGTCACTATAATCTGAATATCTCCGTAAAACTTCTTTGCCCTTTCAACAGCATCTAAAATTGCAGGACGTATTGTTGTATTGTGGTATGCACTATAAAATCCACGGTGTACCTGGAGCAAATGATTATAATATATCAGAACTCATACTGATACAGGGTATACAGTAAGGCTGAATTTCTCACAGAACACACCATCGCGTCATCCATGCCTGGATAGTTTATATCATGTTGCTTCCAATATAAATCCTCGACCCAGTTCTGTAAGCTGTATATAGAAATCACAAAACAGCTCAGCATAAAATGGAAGTCTAAAAAATGACCCAAATAGTTCACAGACTAGAACTGTATTTCATTTATACAAGTATTTCAGAACAAAAATATATCTTTTCCTAGGAAAACAATGTGCTTTCTGGCTCTCTTGAAATAACATGCATATGAGAATATATACTCTCTTAACGAACAAAACAGTGAAATTTGCAAGGTCTTAAATGTGACGGGCCAAGCATGTTTTCTTCATATACAGGGAACTAATTATGCTGTCTCAAAGATCAATATATGAGAACAAAACTTCAAAATGTACAAGGTCTCAAACATGTCGAGCATATTGGATAGCTATCTACACTGTTAAACTAGAATTGCTGATCAATTTGGCGTCACATACATGGCATGCTCGGGTGCAAGTAAATCTGTAACGTGACATGTTGTGTAGCCATGTATGCTTAAATAAATCTATGATGCTGTTACAGCAATAATACATTGTATGCAAAGAAAATCAAATTAAGCACATTGTCTTAGCTTACAATTACATGTGCAGGCATGTGAATATCTGTTCATTGGAAATCCACATGCATAAATAAAATATATCCTTCTTATTTCTAGGCATCACATATAACACTGCAACCCAATAGATCCACATTCTGCAATAATAATGTGCCCATGGAATTTTGGGCCCAAAATCCACGAAAACTAAGTTTAAGCCAATAAGAAACTCCACCTGTGTTCATTAGTTCCTCTGAATGCAATGATGATGGCATGCGGATCCTCAGCCACCCCAACAAATGCCTAAAATAATTCATAAAACAAAGAGTGCATTAACACATTACAAGAGATTAACTAGTAAAAATATCAAGGAGTATTGTTTCAGTGATGGGAGTTCACCCACCTGTAAGCAATGCTCAACATCAACGACCAACTCTATAATTTCAAATCCCTGTTTCCATTTTAAAGATCATTAGAGAACTATTTTAAAAGAAGAGCCAGTAGTAGGATACTATAATGTAAATCATTCAAAGCTAAGTAATGATTTTAGTGAACTGAACATGTAAATTCAAAATTAATATTCACATTCTCAGCACCTTGGTCAAACCATCACACCTACAGCATGTCCAAGTAATAAGCTCTGTCAAATCTGACAAGTACACCTGCAAGGACCAAAACTACTTCAGTCATTTTATATAATTCAAATCGAACTCCTATACAGTTTACCTTGCACAAAGAGGGAATTGACCATTGCATGTAATACTCTAGATTCATTAGGCAAGTGAAATGACTTGAACTATAAGGTACTCTAATACACTTCAACAAATCCTAGTTTGACTTATTTTAGCTATAGCCTGATCTGTGAGAGGAGTCTCTCCATCAGGTCAACATGTGAGAAGGTCCCACAATTGTTAAATCATTTTAGTTGTTCAAAAGCAAAAATAAAGCCATTGACATCCTTTATAGTTAAAAGAAAGATGATATCTTTAAAAAATGGCCTGCTAGAAATAGCATCAAGAACTTATTTAGGATGAGAGAGAGAAATCAGATTAGACCCACTTAAACAAGTCCAAGTTGAAAGTTGAAGTTTTCATAAAAACCTGAATCAGCCCTTCATGATAAGATTAGAAAAAAATACTAAGCATAAAAAACGATAAGTCCTCTCCCTACAGGTTCATCACATAAAATCCCCATAGGACTCACCGAAGAAGCATATTGTACTAATATTGTAGCAAGTGTATGATTGTACTCAGGCAGTTTACTTTTGCGCCAAACCTTGAGTTCTGCAAATGGAGAATAATACATTATTGACATGAAAATGTCAATGGTTCACGGGACATATAAGTAAGTTTGGTACATATATAAAACATAATGGAATAAAAACTCCTATCATGTTCTTTGGCTCCACCCTTTTAGCATAAATAAAATGTCTCACTTTTTAACTCTCATATCTTGTTCTATTCTAAGAGGGTAGGTAAGCCTCGGCACAACATTAAGGTTGCTGCTTAGTGACCAAGAGGTATCAGGTTTAAATCTTGGAAACAACAACCTCTCTGCTTGTGGAGGTAAGGCCGTGTGCATCTATCCTCTCCATACCTCACAAGGTAAGACCCTCTCACGTTGAGCCACCCTTTATCTTGTTCTATTCTGTTTATATAAAATAATGCAAAAATAGAACAAAACCCATATATTCAAGCATATCTGCCAAACAGGTAAGCACTACCACAGTTTCTTTATATTTGTTCATCTATGCAGTAGATAAATGTGCATATGTGAGTGTTCATTGACTGTTCCAAAAAAAAACTGAAAAAAATAAAGAATGTAATATCTATGCACTGTGAAAGGAAAGTTGTATGCACAGTCAATAAATCATCCAACATTCATGTATATTACTTACATTTTTAAGAGTCAATGATGCATAAATATGAATGGTGGATGGTACGTTTTAAGTGTAAAAAACTCTTAGATTGTCGGTGCATACATTTTTTCCTCAAAAATGAAATGTCCTTTCTATTTTGAAATGCATCATGTATCAGATAAGACAATCCTTCCAAGTATGCATCTACTACTGATTTTCCTCTGAGTATATACCCCTATCTTCTTACTGTCTAATAAAATCTTCAATTCACCAACCAGACAAGATGAATAAAATATAAAGACCCCCATCATTGATGGTTATCAACAACAACAACAAAGCATTTTCGGTTCGGGTAATTGATCAAACAACAACATCATATCCTATAATAAAACATGTCTATAGACAAACAAATACAGTTAAATCCTTCCCGATGGTTTCACTTGTAGCTTTACATAGTCTCTCTACCTCTAACCATTGGGCTACCCACTCCATCTGGGCTACCCTTCTAACTCGGGCTTCTCTAAACATGCTCAAACCATGAAAAGTGATATTCTACCATCTTTTCTACAATAGGATACACCTTAACTTTCTTTCGAATACATTCATTCTTAATCTTTTATGTCTAGTGTGTCCAGTATTATATACACACGAAACTAAATAATCCAATAAATTCAAAAATAACAAGATAGAAACATGAGAGAAATAAAAATTGTATAGAAAAATGTTAATTAACAAGTTCCAATCATACCTCTACCATCTGAAAAGGCAAACAGGGATAAACATGTAACCAATATCAACCATCTAATTTTCCCCATACTCTGCAATTGAATTACAAAATAATCAGCAAACATCCAAAAGAAAATGAAAAAAAAAACACTTTGCCATAAGAAAACGTCAATTAATTCCACACAAAGAAGTGGGTTCTCTTGGAATTGAAAAAACGAACAAGTAAAAAAATTAGCGGCCATGTCCCAAACAACAGTAAAATTTAGGGGAAATTTGAGTTTAGTGATTGTATGCAGAAGGAGAACGTACAAAGACGCCGGAACGAGAATTTGGATCCTCGCCGGAAAGGGTTTCTCCGGTTAAAGGTTTTGTCCGGTAAAGGTTTTTTTCCGGTGAAGGGTTTTTCCGGCGAAGGGTGTGGAAAGGGAAGTCAAGGAGTCATAATGATGAAATTGGGAGGAGGGTGAAAATAAATACAGGTGAATACGACGTCACTTTGGTTGATTTCGTGGCGTAATAGATGTCGGCGAAAAACTGTTACTTTGTTATGCAGATAAGCATGGATGGATTGGCCATCGCAAATTGCATGCCATGTGTGTTGTTTTCTTCTATTATTATATCTTTTAATATTTTTTAGTTTTTCAACCCATTTTTTAGTTTATAATATAATTGTACCTTTAAATGATTGAATTACTTGTAATTTAGAAAAAAATCATATTTGTAGAGTGTTGTTGAATATTGAAGTTGTAAGATAGGGACATTAAATTTAGAGATGGCAAAACGGGTTGTCTTGCCCGTTTAGCCCGTGTCCACAAAAAACTCGAAAAATTTAAGCGGATGTAAGCATATTTATTTTTCCTTAATAGATAAATTTACATATTCTACCCGTTTTAAAACGGGCTAACAGGTAGTCTTGCGGGGCTATGAGTAAAATAAGTTACATATAGGCAAACATATCTCACAAAAGTAAAGACACTGCTAGAAGTAAAAATTAAGTCACCCCTAAAAGCATTGTCATGCTAAAGTTGAAAGGTCTCTCCTACTCATTTTGGCTTGTATGCTCAACAAATACCATTTGAACTATTGGTGTCCTCAATCTCAACTCTTTTCTCTTTAAATCTTTTTGTTTCTTACTCATCACTTTCTTCCTTTTGTTCATCCTACTGGCCGTTTTGATACGTTTTCAACTTGACTCCATTCCGAATCAAATCATGCGAGAAATGAGTGCCCTTTCATTAGGGGATAAAGGAAGGGATTTGATATTTTGGTATGGACATTGCAATTTTGCATACTACAAGTGCTAAAGTGCCTACCTTTGGGCTGTTTGGGCCGTTTGGACAACTTGTACCAAATAATGTTATGCCTGCCGAGCATAATGGCCTAATGGGAAAAATATGTATGCTCTGCCCCACATTTTTTGTAGAAAATATGGATGCTCATTTTGTTATCTCTAATTAAATTATATGTTTGTTTTTTTTGTATAAAATAGGGAATTATAAATTACTCCATGGTGGGTGGTTGCACCATGTTTTTCCTTTACAATAAGTATAGACATAAGATAGGGGCATTAGATTTTATGTTTTAGTGAAATTACACAAATTACTCAGTTCTTTTTAAAACCTACACAAATCACACTTGATTATATATGCATTACACTAACTACCCTTGTAAGATAGGTAAGTGTAATTTCTTAAATAAAAAATGATGACGAGTGTAATTAAGTCAAACAAAATATAGTATATCGTAAAGACAAGTCCAAATAGTATAGGAGTCGATGTTTATTAATTATTTTGATTAATTACAATATAGTAGGAGAGTAATTTAAACATTTCTTTAGACTTATTGATGCAGATTGTAACGAATAAAACATAATGAATATACATCAAATTTTATACCATATGGACTTGTTTCCACAATATACCATGTGGACTTGTTTCCACAATATACCATGTTTTGTTTGACTTAATTACATTTGTCACAATTTTTTGTTTAAGAAATTACACTTATCTCTCTTACAGGGCAGTCAATATAATGTATATATATATATATATAATTATGGGTGATTTGTGTAAGTTTTAAAAAGGTCTGTGTGGTTTATATATAGTTACACTAAAACTCATAGATGTTAGTGTAGTTCACTTATTATATGTTTTTGTTCTTGTAGAAAATAGAATATAGCAAGGAGGAAACAATGAATTACAAATTAGTGAATGGTGGTGGTTACACCATATTTTCTCTTTATAATAACTATAGATATAGATTATAATGACATCTTCTGAGTTTTAGTGAAATTAAGCAAATCACTCCTCCATATTTTACACCTACAAAAAATCCATAATTTATATACATTACATTGATTACCCATGCATGAGAAATACATGTATATTTTAAATAAAAAATTATGATAAGTGTAATTATGTTAAACAAAATATAATATATTATGAAAACAAGTCAAAATAGTACACGAGTCAATACATTTTCATTATTTTTTTTACAAAATGCATCAGTAATTCTAAGGATTTATTGTTCAAATTACTATTATACTATATTATAACGAACAAAAAATAATGAAAATGTATTGACTCCTATAATATTTGAACTTGTTTCAACAATATACCATGTTTTATTTAATTTAATTACATTTATCACTTTTTTGTTTTATCACACTTATTTCTCATGCATCGGTAGTGAACGTAATGTATGTATATAAATTAGGGGTGTTTTATATATGTAAAAAACAAAGACTTGATTTGTGTAATTTCATTGAAACTCATAGGGTGTCAGTGTAATTTAACTCTATCTTATATTAAAAAAAAAAGAAATTCACTTACTCTTAGTTTAAAAATTTTACTCCACATCTTAGCCATCAATTCTAGAGAAATCTAATAATTTGAAATATTGAGTATATTTAAACCATTAGATTTCCCTAAAATTGACAAAGACGTGTGAAGTAAATGAATTCACTCCCTTAAAAATAATAAGGTATTGATCTAGTAATATATATAAGGACGTGCTAGATCTCCAAACAACTAAAAGGTCAAGGATTTGATCCCTTTGAATGATAATTGTTGGGAGAGGCAACCCCACATACTGAAAGGTATTAGTTCATTACCTATACATTGAGGAGATACCATTGACAATCCAAAAAAAATTAAAAAAATTAATAATATCTATATAGTTTAAGAAATGATGATTAATTTTGATATAACTTAATTAAAATAATATGATCTAACATATATTTAAAATAAATTAAAAGGAAATAGAGATATGACTAGTGAAATAATGCTTAATAAATAAGCATATAATTAATAGGTCACACCAGATCATATTATTATACCAATTGAAAAATTAGTGGTTCATGTGTTCCATTCTAATTGACCAAGTACAAGTGGAAATTCGTCCTAACGTCAAATTATTATAAATTGATTAATGATGATTAAATGAAAAATTCGATTTTTATATAATTTTGTAATTGTAGTTGATGATAGTCGATTCTAAAGATGTCAAAATCATTGTCAATAATGAGGTAATTTATTTGAAGTGTTGGGAAATCATTTCCTATATTTATAATATTTAAATTCCTAATTTTGAAGTTAAGTAATGAATTACTTATATGTTAGAATTGATTAATTTGACAAAAAAACAATATTTAATGGTTACAAATGGTCATGTATGTTAGAGACTCTAAATAAAACAAAAGCTGCATAAAAATGAATAACACAAGTAAGCATAAGCTATATAAAAACTCTAGCAACTTATTTGTTCATTTAAGTCATCAATTATGTGATTATAAAGTTTGCCTAAATCCTTTATAGTGATTCACATGATGCTTTAAAGCCTAAACTTGAACATCTACATTCTACACTATCAAAAGTACATATATTGTTACTACACTTTATTAAATCACACCATTATTCATGTTTTGTCTTATAGAGAGAAAGTGGAGAGGTTGTGAGGTTTGAAGCGCTCTTGTGAACATGATTGAAGGGTTCATAGCGCACATGCGAAGTTTACTGTTGCAAAAGGTACCGATTATATTGAGTAAGATGTTTATGAGGAGACTGTTATTGACATACTCTAACACCCCATTTTTTTGAAATATAAAGCTTGACATTTTAGTGTGAAATTACATTAAAAGTTTAGTAATACTAAATTGGAGTTAGTTGAATATTAAAGAAAATTTTAAACCTTTTGAAAAGAAGTTCAACATAAGGGATGTTAAAATATTTCATTTGTCAAATGAGGCATTACGCCTGCCACTTGCACTTATATCATTATAATTCTCTTTTTAGCATATGAATTTCAATAATATTTGTCAAACACGAATTGACTTTGGATTGTAGCTTCCGTATTTGTGATATTGTGCCTAGTTTTTGCTCTTTAAATCTGCTGCTGAATATTGCTGTTACTGTTTATATAGCAGATAGCTATAATTTTGTTCTCTGTCTTTTTTTTGGGCTGATAACAAAAGTTATCTCGAGCTTTATTCAAAATAAAATACATAATTTGTTAAAAATGGTTTAAGACTCAAAATAAGAAACAAAATCATAATATATCACTTGCTAACAATGGTAAGATATTTGACCTACATTTTTCATAACAAATATCAACTATGTAGGTTTAGATAGATTATAACGTTAAAATGGAATCTAAGTAGCACAATACAACAAAAGATAATATGACCCTCCACATGTATAAACAAATACATACATTTATATCTAATATCAAACATATACAAATAATACATAAATTCATGTCATTTTCTATCATCAAAATCCCAATTAATTTTTTTTTGCAATGAATATAAATCCATAGCTTAATAATTCAATCCCTTACCTAAATACTCAATCAATAAAAAATTAACATATTTTAATATACGTGATTATCTTGGTAATAGATATTACTCACAAAATCAAACACTAACATTTGAGATTTTACAATTCACAATACACTAGCATGTTGATGAATAATTAGTGCCTATCGACCCACATTCTTATTTTTCTGATATATATCATTTTTGTGTTACATTATTTAAAGAAAAATAATTTAATATAAGAAATGTTACATAGAAACTTAATAGAGACCAAAGATGTAAGAAGATTAATCAAATATAGAATTGAAGAAGAAAAAATAAAAATAAGAAAATGCATGGAAGAATAATGATGTATTGTGAAAAAAGAATAAAATTAATATTTGGAAGTTTACGATGATTAGTATTGGAGGAGTTATAAAATGGTAATTTTGGAATGTGAAAAATTATGTCATACTAGTTATTTATAGTTTTGGCTTTATACAAACTACTTATAACCAATGTTATTAAAACCGGACCGGTCATCAAACCGGTGAGGGTACTGGTTTAGTGGTTCAACCAGTAGTTCAGTAATTAAACCGCATGAGATTAAACCAGTTAAACCGGACATACATGCTTATATATATATGTGTGTGTAAAGTGTAATCCTGTAACAAAAATTATCTAATATGTAGATACTCAAATTTATAATCCATATTTATAGTCAAAGTAAGAATTCTCATAGACAAACAACTTTAATAAATCCAAAGTCTAAATTACAAATACAAATAGTAATTCACAAGTATTTGTCTTACTTAACAAACTCGAAACATATGACGGAATTTCATAACTCAGTCTACAAAACATATTATATATTTAAAACTTTAACACCAAGGAGTCAAAGTTGTTTCATATTGAGTTTCCATTTCTTCACCATTTAAGTCCAAAGCTTGACTAATGTTGTCTTCAACTAGGTTCACATTCTCCACAGGGTTGAGTTGTGCATCATCATCATCTTCTAAATTTAATTGATCTACAACAATATCATTTTTTCATACATCAATTTTCATACAAGTTAACAATAAAACAAATTAGTTATTAGAACCAAAACTGATAATGCAATAAAAAACATTACATGTATGAAAAAAAATAAAAATGAAATAGTTATTAGTTGTGCATCATCATCATCTTCTAATTCTATGTGGTATGTGCCTATGTGGGGTTCTTTAAAATTACATGTATGAACCGGCCGGACAAGTATTTTCACATCTTCAATCCACTTATTTAATAAATGACCACGAACAAGATAAAAGTTTGGAGCTTTATCACCTGGATTCATGCTACAAATCGCATCAATCATGGGTTGATAGTATGCTGAGTTAACAGCATTGAATGGCACAGAAGCATCAATCATCCATTTTGATATGGCTAGGTCACATTTCTCAATCATTTCCTTAGTTTGCAATACACTTTTTAAAGTAGGTTGAGCACCAGAAGTTGTTCTAGGCATGAAGAAAGAGCCTATGCGACCTTTCCCATTTTGAGATGTAGATGTATGAGGTGTTTCATTGACTTCATCAGAAGGATTATTATCCTCATATTCCTCTTTTATTCTCCTTTTCTTATTCTTGATTTCATCAATTGATTTCTGTATTTGGTGTTGAATATATGCTGGCACTTTCTTGCACTTTTCAACTTGTCCTTTTATTCCGGCCAAATGAGCCTTAAACCGACTGATGCCACCCCCTTTAATCTATTGCATGCAAAAAGAAGAAAAAATTAGTAAGTAATTGACAAGGATCATCTAGATTAGTAAGAGGAAAAACAGTTAACAAGTATCCTGTTTCATGCAAAAAAGACACAATAGAATCGTTCTTCCATTTTCCGCAATCACTTGTTTGCAATGCGCCCAAGCTGGATCTGATTTCCCCCTATAACTACTTGTAGAAGTATTTTCTGTTGATGCTTCTTGTGATGTTGGTAATTCGGGTTCAGTAGATGCCATCTATTTCTATAACATGAGCAATTAAAAACAATTCCATTATAACTTGTGATGTGTCTATTGTTGAATATATGAATGTGTAATAATATAAGTAATACTCTTGATAAAGAGTGGCATGTAAGACATATATCATTTTCTAAATCTCATTTTCTATGCAGCAATATGCATGATGTATTTGGGTATTGTCAACAATCTATTTATCACATTAGTGCCCATAAAGAGAAACAACGTAACAACAAATGGAAATTAAAATTATTAACATATCTAACAAATCATAAATTCTCATGATGGAACTTTTTGTTAGAACCAACTATTTTAACTCTAGGAAATGAAATGGTGGGTGACTTTGATTTTTCTAATTTCAGGTATGTGCTGCAAAAGGTCCAAGACCAAGATACCCACGAGTTTGGAAGACCAATAAAAGAATTGGGACCATTTCCAAAGCTGCTAAGCTTGTTAAGTCTGTAAGTTCCTCCTTAATTCTTGTATTCATTTTGTCATTAATCTGGTAATTTAATCTCCAATTATGTTTTTTCATTGGATAATCACCATGGTGCCATTTTCACTTAATACAAAGACTTTTAGTTTTTTTATTTTTCCATTTCTGGAAAAC
>NC_032027.1:12068401-12101570 GCF_001865875.1 Lupinus angustifolius | reverse complement strand
AGTGAATCATGGGTTAAGTGAGTGATTTAGGGGATTTGGTGGTAGTAAATCAAGGCATTTAATGAGTGAAATCTATAAGATTTAGTAGGTAGATTTTATGAAGTGACTCATGCGACGCGACGACTTCGGTGGAACGCGCGCGATTAAAACCATGCTCGAGTATTGTCGGCCAATATTCGAGTAGCCAAAAGTGATCGTCCGATTTTACTTTACGGTTGGAACTTCGAATTTCGGCATTCCGAATGAAAACATTTTAGAAATTAGTTATGGACCAACTCAGGGTCTATCTTGACTCGAAATGTGATTACGAAGCTAATGGCGTGATCGGAATTCAATTTCGAGTTACGGTACTCAAAAACCACTTTTTGAGCCTACCGAATGAGCTTCGGCCCCGACAGCGGTCCGAAACCGACTGTCTCCTAAAATCATGAATATTTACCACCAAATTTGAAATAAAATTTCAAGACTAAAACTCAACTAGAGTTTCGTCTAATTCTTTACCAAAAATTCCCAGAAATTCATTTTTTAAAATATAATTAATAAAAATATTAATAAAATCTTATAATTCAAAATCATAAAATTCGCGGTGTTATAAGTTAGTGAACGTTCATATACTTTTGTGTGGTTATGGTAGCAGTTAACATTATTCTCCATATCATAGAAATACTATAAGGACACACTACTTATTTCAAATGAGTAATCCTCTCAAATATAAATATCACATTATTTTGTGATAATAAATTCTGAATTTCTTATATATGAATTATAATTACACCCTACTCTAAAATTCTTAGAGTGTGTTACTTTTGTTAGTGGAGATGGTAAGAGTGTGTGGATTAACTTTCCCTCCCTCTAATAATTTGATAATTTATAATTATGACAAAAAATATAAATCAATAATTTATTATTCATATTATTTATTATTCATATTTTATTATTATCGATTCTTTAAAAATATAAATCAATAATAAAAAATAAATTGATTATGTATAAATATTTAAAGTAAAAATGTATATATATTACACCAGGTAGTTATTTGTGTGACATGTTGCGGTTGCACTTTTCCTCTGAAAAGTTTAATGTAATTTATCATGTGAGTATTTTTTTTATATAGAATTTATAAAAATATAAATTTGAAGTATGTAACTTTTGTTGCGATGGATAAATTGTACAACTTCTATTATTTAATTTTAAAGATCTTTTTGACATGACTATACATTTATTTTTTACATGATATTTTTATTTCCAACACACTATTTTTGCTAAATTCAACATTTTTATCATTTTCAATTCCCATTTCATTTTCTAATATTTCCTTTGTAAGATTTCTTTTTTAGTTACGAGATTAGCTATATCTTTTTAGTAAGTACTCCCTCTATTCATTATTATAAGAAAATTTTAATTAAATTGCACATATTTATAATTGTTAATTTGTTAAATTTCGGTACCTTCACATTCAAGTATTAATGGCTTCCACCTTCTTCTTTCTCTTTAATCTCTTTTGAGCTTCTCTTTTGTCTCAAGCATGCTTTCTTTATTTTCTTACTGATGGGCCTTTATTATTTGCCAGCCCATTTATATTATATATATATATGAGAGGTTAGTTTATTTAGTTAACAACTTTCCTCATATATCAATAAAGCAATATTCTTCTTATCTTATTTCTCCTACTCGAAATCTTCTCTCCAAGTTATGATGAGAACAGGTTCAATAGTTTCTTCCTCTTTCTCCTCTGTTGTGCTTCAATATTAAGATGGTATCAGAGCAGAAAATGCTCTGATTCGTCTTCAAGCCTTCCTCTTCTTCCTCTCTCTGATTCTGCGGTCAAGCTCCCCTATTTCTCATCAATGGCCAACCAAAACAACATTCTCGATCCATACATTAACCCTTACTTTCTTCACTCAAGTGAGAACCCTGCCTTGGTCCTTGTAACTCCTTTACTCAACAGGAAGAACTATCATTCTTGGGCCAGGGTAATGAAATTAACTCTCGATTCAAAGAATAAGCTTAACGTCATCGATAGAAGCTTACCTCAACTTGCACCAGGAGACTTAATGCACTTTCCATGGAGAAGATGCAACAACATGGTCTTATCTTGGATTCAACATTCAGTGGAAGAATCAATTATGAAATCAATTCGGTTGCTGAAGCTTGGAAAGATCTACAAGAAAGGTACTACCAAGGATATATGTTTCAAATTGCAGAATTATTAGAGGATTTATACCACTTAAATCAAGGTAATCTCTCTATCTCAGAATTCTATAACCAACTAAAGAGCATTTGTGAAGAAATTGAAAACTTCACACCCATTCCAAACTACAAATGTGCCATTCCTTGTTCTTGTGGACTGATTCAGTGTGTTAGGATTTATAGAGAACGAAGTTATGTGGTTCGGTTCCTAAAGGGACTAAATGAGCAATATACTCAAGTTAGATCCCATATCATGCTTCTTGAACCCCTCCCTAATATTAGCAAAGTCTTTTCCCTTTTAACCCAACAAGAAAGGCAATTTAACCTGCCTATCCTCCCGTCTCTTGAGCCTAAAAACCAAGCTTTGTCCATCAATTCAAGGCAAGAACCTCTAGTTAGAAACTTCAATACAAATACCAATAATTCTAGAGGTAGAGGATTCATCCGCTATGCTTCAATATTAAGAATAATCTTCAATCATTAGTATTCTTCATTAATTGAATGTTTTAAGATAATTAAATTTTTTGGATGATGACAAACATAAAAATAACAGAAATATATAAAAGTAGGAAGTATTTTATGAAAATAATCATTCAAAACTTATGTTTTATAATAAATAATAGTGATATTTATTTTTTATCCCTCGTGCCTAATAGTATTTACATACTACGAGAAAAAATGGATAAAGATAACTAATAAAATTTTGATAGTACATATAAAATTTAGTCTTAAATAATAATAAAAAAACATAAATTCATTTATTTTCAAATATAACATATTCGATAGGTTTCTTAAATAAATTTTTTCAATAATTAATCCCGTAAGATAAACATTTTTAGGATAAATTTATCTTATCCTTAGAAGCTCAACTCTCGAGAACCAATCTCTTCCCATGGTACTTGATGCATTGTCTCTATCGTATCGTCCGAACAAATACATATAACTTCACTTAGATACTTACTTTGACACTTACCCAATGCTGGTGCGGCTATTGTGAACTACAAGGGTCAATCTAACAGCTGGCTCAGAGTCCTTTCAAACTACTGTGTGAATAGATATATGTTATTCTATCGTATCAATGAAAATATGTCATTTTAATTAAAAAATTATTTTTTTTATTATTGTTGCTTTTTTTTTGTCATTGGTGCAGCAAATATAAATATCATATGAGATAATCGATCTCTATTCTTGCTAGGTTCTCAAGCTATGATGGTACCAAGCCTATAGCACAAGGGCACAATGGTAAATTCATGTATGTGTGCGGGGGATTATTTAAGGAATGAAGAGTAAGGTGACATTCTTGCATAAATGGATTTATTTTTCTTCCCATTTATTTTTAAGTTGTAAAAGTTTTATTGTGAATTAATTTTTATAATTTATATCCTCTAACTATCAAAATGATGATATATCTTTTATTTAATTAATTTTACAAAATTGATTAAAAAAACTTAAAAAATAGCAAACATGTAAAGATTTTAATAGTTACAGGAGATAATTTATTTCTTAATATGATAAGATATTTTATTTTATTACCTTATTTGTTATTTTGTTAATTTAATAATGGAATAAATGTACTCTCTCTTCTAGCACTTCTGATGTATAAAGTTATATACTTACATGATTTTTTAGTACTACCAAGAATATTCTATCATTTTATAAGTCAGAAACTAATTCTTTTTAGGGTGTATGACTATCTCTATCAACAATTATTGTTTGCAGTAATTCAACCATTGACCTCAATATCGTTCATCATATTTTGTAAGCCCAATGCAAGTAAAAATTTGACCCCTAATTTAACTATACGAAACTTGAATATTAAATAATTTAATTATGTAATATTTTTTAAACAAATTTTAATAAAGGAGGGCTCTTAAAAATGTGTAAGCATAATATTTTTTTTCCAGATTCGATTATGTTAGTTATTGAGGACTTAAATATATAAAATTATGGGGTATTTTTCTTAATGAGCGTTAAACAATCTTATATTTTTTTTTACTTTAGACTAAACCTTTATGTTAAGAGTAAATTACACCGTCACCCCGTGAGTTTTAGCGAAATTACACAAACCACCCCTCACTTTTCTACACCTACACAGACCCCCTAATTTTTATACTTTCATTACACTAACCACCACTGCATGAGAAATAAGTGTAATCTTTTAAACAAAAAATATGATAAAGCAATTAAGTTAAACAAAATATGATATATTATGGAGACATATCCAAATAATATATGAGTTGATACCTCTTTATTATTTTTGGTTCATTACGATATTGTATAAGAGCAATTTAAACAATATCTCTTTAGAATTGTTGATGCATTTTATAACAAAAAATAATAAAGATACATTGATTTGTATATTATTTGGATTTTTTCTCACAATATACCATGTTTTGTTTAACATAATTGCATTTATCACATTTTTTTGTTTAAAATATTACACTTATTTATCATGCGGGGTTGATCAGTGTAACGAAAGTATAGAATCTAGGGGAGGTTTGTGTGAAAGTAGAAAAATGAGGGGTAGTTTGTGTAATTTCACTAAAACTCAGGGGTAATGTAATTAACTCTTATTTTAATTATATATCAACTATATAATAATAGAAAACAATAATCATTACTATCAATATAATATATTGAATGTCAAATTTATGCATAAATTGATAAACAACAAATTTTAAAAATATTAAAATTAATAACATACTTATGATATAGAGGTAAAATTAGTTGTATGAATAAAAAAATTAGGGCCACAATAATTATGAGCCTTATGCGACATAGTTATTGTACACCCATGAAGTTTGACCTGCTTGAGCGAGACCTTAAATTGTTAGACTAATATTTTGTTAGTAATCTTTACTAGGTTTAATACATCAACAAATAATCTAAAAGTTGATAAAACTAAATTTATTTAATATATATTGAAAGTTGGGTAAAAAGAAAGACAAAAATATGAATGAAAATAGGAAGAATAAATAATAGTGTAATTGAAAAATAAAATATAAAGATATATTGGGTTTCTAGAAACAAAACAAATATATAATAAAAAATATATAAAAGGGGGAAGTAATATTCAATATCTATACTATATATAAACTCAAAACTCGAAATAACTTCCTTCATGGTGTAATTTTCATTTCCTATATTACCCTTAAAATTATTTAATTTTTACAAAAAAACTATATAATCCTAAGCAACTACCACCAATACATTAATTAACCACACATCTCACCTTAAATTAAACATTATCATAAACATAAAAAATATAATATAAAGTACACCGAACAAAACAAATACATTTTAATTCAAAAAAATAAAATATATAAAAATTGAATATGTAGTATCATACAATATTTACCGGCAGGCACGAAGTGCCTGTACACACGAGTATTAATATATAAAGGGAATACATAAAATAACTATCCATGTAGTATTTTATGTTTCTTATTTTATCTTTTATAACTTCTATTTCATATTTATCTATGCTAATAATAATAAACATAAAATAACTACTCATGGGGTATTTTATATTTCCATATTTTAACTTTTATAACTTATAATTTCATTATTATATAAATTTGTATAATCTATATCTATATTATACTATTAATTCTACTATTAATAAAACCAAAACAAATAATAACCATTCCAATGACATAATTTTTATATTCCAAATTTATCATTTGTAATATCTCTCATTGTAGTTTCAGTCAAGGAAGTTAGATAGAACAGGTTTGGATATGAGCTAAGGTGGGAGGAAAGCTTATAATAACTACTATAAACTTCAATATATTACTTCAATTACTTTCATTTTTTATATTAAATATCATTAATTTTTCATACACTTTTTTATTTATATGTCCACTATCTATTATTCTATTAAATTCATATATTACATTTTTATATTTAAATTATGCATCATATATTAAAAAAAATACTAATGTAGATGAATCGGCAGTGCCAGTTGATATGCTAGTAAAGGTAAATGAAGACAACTCAATCTTTATTTCAACGAAGTAGGTGACACAACAAGTGGATGGGGCTGTCCTTACTTTGGAAGTTGAAAACTTTGAACACAACACAAGAACCGCTTACCAGGTGACAACCCAAAACCACTCTCTCCCCACAAAACCGCCAATAATTCTGGTCAATACTTTGCTCCTACATAGTAATAATTACATACATATACGTCATTCATTCATATTCAACGGCAAAAAATGAGACTGTCCTAAAATTCTAGGGACATAAGGGTGTTTCTAGTGGACCACTACTACTCACATACCCAGATAAGTATTTGTACGGTCCAAATATTATATGCGGTTTCGGTCCGGTTTGGATCGGTCTATTTTTTAGATATAAATATATAAATTCCTTCAATTTTAGCCTACAACACCAACAAGGTAGTAACGAGAACAATGAAGAAAAGTTTGATTCTTTTAATAGCAAGATTAGAAACATCAATATTCATATTGTTACGACAGTTTATATGCGTTTTTGCTGTGTTTAGCTTACTGCTTAATGCTTATGTGATATATTTTAATTAACTTAATAATATCGGTCCGGTCTGGATCGGTCTGGATCCCAGACGTGAAACCGAAGACCGGACCGGACCGATCGGTCCTTAAAAAATAAATCCAATACGATCCAAATACATTCGATTTTTGCGGTTTCGGTCTACTTTGGATCGGTTTGCGGTTTTTGTTTTGGACCGGTCTGGATTTGAACACCCCTATGTATTATCAGCTCCTAGACAGAAAGAGAATAGGGGGGGACCCCTCTTCCTATAGACCTATACCCTGAAGTTGTACTCTATTACTATCTTCTGACCCGTACCAATTTCTTCTGACCCTTTCAGCGTGCAAAGATCGAGTAAGGTACATAATTGCAAAAGCATAGTTTCATATTTTTTTCTTGTATAAATCGTTTTCTCTGCATTCAAGTTCGGCTTCTTTTTGTACTTGATCTCTGCAAGGTGTGTCCACTTTTGTATTGGTTCTTGAGCTTTCTTTTATTCTTCTTTTATGTGGAGGTGGGTTTTCTGTCATAATCTTAATTAGTAGATGTGACTCTATCCAATTAGTTGAGATTTATATTTATATTTTATATGTGGTCAGGGTTTACATGCAAAAGAACCCAATAAAAACATGTGTATTTTTTCCTTTTTTTATATTTTGGTGTCTAATTCATGCAGGAGGGTAAGTGATTATTTGCCTCTTTTGGTTTGTTTGAGATAAGGGAGATACGGTTTTGGGTTTTATATGTTGGATTCTGGGGTTCACCCTATATTAGAGATCTGAATATTTAGCATAGCGAAAACAAAGTTCACTGTTGGTGTTGAGCTTTATCTGAAGGTTCTCAAAAAGAGATAAAATTTTCATCTTTCAAAGATGGCAAATTGGTGGGCTGGGAATGTTGGTGGTATGAGACAAACAGATTCAATTTCATCATCTCCATCACTTCAGCTGAGAAGAGAGCAAGAATTCATGGACAACACCAACACCAACATCAACAATTCTCCTCCAACCAATAGCAGTAACAGCAATACTAACCCAAACACAACGGAGGATGATGAAAGCCGAGACACCGGTCTCGAAGGCGGCGATGATCAGAACCCCGTTAATCAGGACGATGGTAATCCCGGCAGCAGTAGCCGGAGGCCCCGTGGAAGGCCACCGGGGTCAAAGAATAAGCCCAAACCACCAATTGTGATTACCAAAGAGAGTCCCAACGCCCTGCGAAGCCACGTGTTGGAAATCAGTAGTGGTAGTGATGTGGTTGAGACAATTGCCACCTTTGCTAATCGCCGTCACCGAGGCGTGTCGGTGCTGAGCGGGAGTGGCATTGTCACCAATGTCACTCTCGGGCAACCGACCGCTCCCGGTGGGGTTATAACCCTTAATGGGAGGTTTGAGATTTTGACTCTATCGGGCGCGTTTTTGCCTGCTCCTTCCCCTCCCGGGGCTACACGGCTGACCGTGTACTTAGCCGGTGGTCAAGGACAAGTGGTTGGTGGAACCGTGGTGGGTTCGTTGGTGGCGTCGGGGCCTGTGATGGTAATTGCTGCTACGTTTGCTAATGCTACTTATGAGAGATTGCCACTAGAGGATGAGCAAGGCGAGGAGGAGATGCAAGTGCAGCATCAACAACAGCAACATCAGCAATCAATAGTGAGTTCAACTGGAACTGGTGGAACTCCTGCATCTCAAGGTTTGGGTGAACAGGTTTCAATGTCAATGCCAATGCCAATGTTTAACTTGCCTCCAAATTTGGTACACAATGGTCAATTGCCTCATGATGTGTTCTGGGGACCTCAACAACCTCGTCCTCCAACTTCTTACTGAGAAGAACTTTGTCTATCATCTTTCAGCTTACTGACTTGTACTTGTGCAGCATGTTTTCGACTGTTTTCTTGTATGCATAACAAGGTTACGACCTTTTTTGTTCATTTTATTCGAGAAACTCAGTAGTTGTTGTCTTTAGTTAGATGCATTTTACTAGTTTGTTTCTGCTTTCTAATCTTCTTTCTTTGGTGAAAGAATTAAAATATGATTGTGTAAGCAAATGAAATTAGTTTGAAATGATCTCAGAACAGGATTGGTGCTATATATGTGGATGAGTTTATCATAAGCCTATGCTTTTTTATTTGTACTTTATACTATAGGGGCAGAGCCATGATTTGGAAAGCTTAAGCAGTCATGTGTAAGTAATGTTTTTGCACACAAGGAGAAAAAATACACAGATGGAATTTTGCTTTCAGAACCTAGCTTACTTGCAACTCATGATATTTTTAGTTACTTGTTAAATAAAAATGTTCACATTCCGCTGAGGTTTTATCCATCATCCTTACCTTGTTGTCCATGTCTCCTTACCTAATTTATATTAAGTGGGACATAATTTGGGATCACATACGCTTGTTCCTTCATTCAAGAAGGATGATTTATTATTCAAAATATGTCTCAAACTAATGATATTAAAATAAAAATAAAAAGCATATGAATATTTAATTTTTTAATTGATATAACATGTGAGACATATGCTATAAGAAATGAGAAATGATTTTGAGATATTCATCATTCAACAGCTAAACTGCTAAAAAGTCATTGTGCTGGTAAGGTTATTGGATAGTGCACATTGAATGTTTTTGCATTTACTACTTTGATTCTTTAGCTTTAGAAAAATTTTAAAAACAAAAAATAATAAAAAATTACATTTTGATTAGTTTGAGACATGAAATGAAATACTATTTAGGATAAGTAATCCCAATCCCGTTTCATAACCCATTCCCTTGAATTAAGTCGTAGTTTAGACTTTAGAGCTTAAGCTCAGCTTCCATTGTTCTGCTTCACCTGGATGGTGGAAGAAGCGAAGTTCTCTAGTAAATTAGGAATCAGACACCTGCTAAGTTTGGTTTCAATGTAGTTGATATCATTTATGGTTTGGCCCTCACTACTTCTATCTATTTAATGAACAAAGATTTATAATCCTATAATTTTTCTATCATCATATCTATATTCAATCAAATTTTCACAAAATAATATTAAAATATTAATTTTTATTTTTATCATTTTTCTTATAATTAAATGGTATTTTTTAATTGATTTAGGACACAAAATATAATATGAATGAGGAGATACAATCTCATCCATTTTTAATACCTTAGTTCCCTCTTCACTTCCACTCTTCCTATTCAATTTTGCCATGGATATCATTAATAATCCTAGTTCTAACTCATTTTCCTCTTAATTTAGATGATGTTGAAACTAGTAAATTATTGCTCTCTAATATTGTTTTAAATTGTAAATCACATTATTAAATAGTGGACACAACATTATAATTGAGATGATCATCACAACAGTGTCAAATCACAATTATGATGTGATATTAATATAATGTGTCCACATTTGGTCACAATTGCTTTGGCCATATTGACTGCATCAAATTTAAAATTAATTTGTAATCATAAAATTTCACATTACAATGGTTTGAATAACTTCTCCCATATTAATCACAATTATGATCTCAACTGCAACTAAAAACTTTATGGGTCGAGATACCCTTGAAAAGCCCAAACATGTTCGATTGAAGCCTACCTTTAACTCTTTGTCCTTAGATCTATAAAATGAGAATTTGGAATAGAGATGAATAATATCCAGATTTTTATCTTCATTATTCCTTGCTACTGTCATATATCCCATCAGTGAGGTTGAACTATGTGAATTGATGGATTCCCTTGTACTTGTTTCTTCATATATTTCTCTCTTATTTTATGATCTTTTTGCTTATTTATTAAACACTTCAAAAATAGTTAGAAGTAAGGCATCAGTTGTTGCTTGTCATTTTATCTCTTGTTTGATAGTATTGTGAAGGATCCTACTCCCTACCTTCCCTATTATTTGTTCCTTACTACATAAACACACATACCAATATATTTAATTTATATAACTAATTCACATAAGGTCATTATTGTAACTATCATTAATATTACTCCATTAATCAAAAGCAACTATTAATACTATGAACATAATTGAAAAACTTGATATCAATGTTTTCATGAACTTTAAAAATGGATAAGTAAATAGAAACAAAATTCCAGACCGATAATGGGAAATAGAGGGAGTACAATTTAAGGAGCCATTGCAGCCATTAATGGAGCAAGTATAATGTTTTTACTTATATTATTATCTGTGTAGCATGTATCCTCTAGCATTGTAAGTTTGTCAAAGTGGAAGGTAAAAAGAGATGAAAACCCACAAGTGTTGAAATTTTATCGGTTAAGCTTGTCGATTGTGAGTAAATAAAACCTTAGGGCACCGGGTAATAGTTGAGGGCTTGAGGCTAGTAACTTGGCTTTTCCATCCACACCTGCCAAGCTAAAAATCTAGCTCCTAAAAAGCTAGACAAATAAACGCATAATTTATCAGTGAATAATTAAAATGCAAAAAATTAAGTTTGTAGGTAGTATATTTGATGTTATTTCTGTGAGCCAACTGTCTGCAGAATCCATGATTCATGCTAGGTAGTGGCTTTTTGATGATATTGTTGTTGAAATTTTCCCCTCCAGAATCTTTAATAGATTAATGGTTAATCGATTAACCAGACTGTTTTGTTAGTTTAGTTAGGTATGCTATTTTTAGAATCTAGTTAGTTGACTCAAAAATATAAATGGTGCTTAATCACTCTATGTAAAAGTCCATCATTTTTCTCTCATATTCATTCAATATACTAAGAGGCATATTCATTATTTCTTTCTCAAATTCATTTTTCCTCTTTGCACACAGTGTGTTATAATCAGTATCAAAAGCAAAGTTAAGCAAGATTTTGTATGGATCTTAGGCTATGTAGAAGAAGAGAAAAGTTGATAAATTAAGATAGCTAATGGTAATAGGTTTACAATGACACTATCAATTATTGACATCAAGAATTATGATAGATGGAAAATCCAAATGAAGACAATCTTTGGATTTCAAGAAGTGTATGAGATCGTGCGGAATGGATATAAGAGATCGAAGAAAATGCAAATGAGGCTCAAAGAACAATCTATAGAGAATCCAAAAAGAATGATTACAAAGCTTTGTTTTTAATCCATCAATATGTTGATGAAGCCAACTTTGAGAGAATTGATGGTGCTAAGACAACAAAGGAAGCTTGAGATAGCTTGGAGAAAAGCTATGAAGAGGCTGTAAAAATGAAGAAAGTCAAGCTTCAAACAATGAGGAGAAAGTATGAACTCCTTCAAAAGGAGGAGAATGAGATAGTAGCAGATTACTTCAAGATTCTCACACTCACTAACCAAATGAAATCGTGTGGAGAAGAGGTGAAAGTGCAATATGTGATTGAGAAGATACTTAGATACTAACTCCTAAGTATGACCATATTGTTGTTGCAATAGAGGAGTTCAAGGACCTTGAAGATTAAAATATTGAAGAGTTGCAAAGCTCTCTTGAAGCATAATCATCCAAGAAATCTTCAGTGTAGTGGAACAAAAGCAAGAAAAAGGAGAAATGGAACAAGAATGAGCAAGATTCTTCATCTCAAAGATCAAACTATCTTGAGCAAGATCATAGAAAAGGCTTAATCAAAGACATAGCAGGTAGGAGGAAGTTTGACAAAAGGAAGGTGCAATGCTACAATAGTAGGAATTATGGGCATTATGCAGCAGAATGTAAGTCAAAGAAGTTGTTGAGTAGCAAGGAAGAAGAAGCTAGACTGACTAAGGATGAAGATTCTGATGATGATCACTACCTGTTGATGGCAACCACAAGAATCACTTAAGAAGATGTTGAGTTTTGGTATCTTGATACTGATTGTTCAAATCATATGACATGCAAGAATGAGTGGTTCACAACACTTGATGCAACTACCAAAAGAAAAGTGAAGTTTGTTGATCACAGTTCTGTCTCGACAGAAGGGATTGGAAAGGTGATGATTCAAAGGAAAGATGAAAAGAAGTCATACATATCCAATGTCCTATATGTTCCTAAGATGAGAAGTAATCTACTCAGCCTAGGACAACTGATAGAGAAAGGGTATATCATGGAGATGAAGAATGGTGTATTGAAGGTGTTTGGTAAGAATAACCAAAACATCCTAAAAGCACCACTCTCAGCCAATAGAACTTTCAAAATTGGCATTCAAATTAGTGATCAGAAGTGTCTTCAATCAACAATTGAGAAAGACACATAGTTGTGGCATCAAAGGTATGGACATCTAAACTTTAAGAGTTTACATCTACTTAGAAAAATGGAATTATGACTAGCCTACCTCATATTGAACACCTGAACAAATTTGTGATGAGTGTCTATCTAGCAAGCAAACCAGAAATACCTTTGTCTCTAATGTTCCTACAAAGTCAGTAAAGACATTATAAATTTATACATTGATGTGTGGACCTTTTGAAGAATATTCCATTGGAGGCAACATGTATTTAGTAACCTTTATTAAGGATCATATAAGAAAAATATGGATCCATCTAATAAAGAGGAAAAGTGAGGTGCTTGCCACATTTAATAAGTTAAAACATGTGAGATCAAATGATGGAGGAGAGTATGTGTCTGCTGAGTTTCATGAGTTGTCAAAGAAGGGATAATTCATGAAGTTATTGCACCCTACAAACCACAATATAATGGTACAATAGAAAGGGCAAACATAACAATTCTCAACATGACAAGAAGCATGATGAAAACAAAAGAATTGCTTAAGAAGTTTGGGGAGAAATTGTGTCTACAGCTGTATACATCCTCAATAGATGCCCAACTAGAAGATAAATGATTACACACTAGAGGAAGCTTGGTCAAGGCATATACCAAGTGTGAGTCACTTCAAAGTATTTGGTTGCATCTGCTATAAACATGTGCCTGAAGCAAGGAGGAAGAAGCAAGATGACAAGGGGAAAAACTGATCTTCTTAGGCTATCACTCTATTGGTGCTTATAGAGTGTTTGATCCAAAAAATAAAAAGTTAATGATGAGCAAAGATTTGAAGTTTGACGAGGATCAATGTTGGAGTTAGAGCATTAGAGATGCAGGTAAAGGTAAAGAAACTCTACTGCAATTTGAAAAAGTTGGTGAAAATGACATTGGTGAGACCACAAAAATTAACCAATTGTTGTGCCTAATACAATTGAGAATCCTATAACATCTCATAGGCATAGACAACCACCTTAAAGGTTGAGTGACTATGAGGTGTTCCCTGATTCAACCATCACAACAGTAGGTGATTTTGTGCATATGACACTACTTGCTGAGATGGGACTAGTGAGATTAGAAGAGGCTTAGAAGCAATCACACTAGGTTTGGGAAATGGAAGAAGAGCTAAGGTCAATTTAAATGAATGACACATGGAGTCTAGTCCAATTGGCAAGAGGAAAGAAAGCCATATCTATGAAATGGGTGTACAACACCAAGCTGAATCCAAATGGTAAAGTATCCAACCATAAAGTTTGACTTGTTGCAAAGGGGTTTATGCAGAAGCATGGTCTTGACTATGATGAAGTTTTTGCTCCTGTAGCTAGGCTAGAAACAGTAAGACTAGTGATTGCTATAGTAAGCTACAAAAGTTGAGAAATCCATCAAATGTATGTGAAGTTTGCTTTCTTGAATTGACCCCTAGAGAATGAAGTGTTTGTGACACAACCACTAGGCTTTGAGACAAGTGGCAAAGAAGAATGAGTGTACAAGCTGCAACTTGGTTTCATGAAATGCATCACAGAACATGAAGTTTATGTAAAAGGCAATGATAGATCAGATTTTCTCATTGTGTGCCTTTATGCGGAGGACTTATTAATAACAAGTGGAAACTCCAATGACATCTCAACCTTCAAACAGTAAATGCAATGAGTTTGAGATGTTTGATGTTGGAGAATTAACATACTTTCTAGGCATTAAGTTCAAGAAGACTAAGCATGAGACATTTATGCATCAAAACAAGTACACCAATGATATATTAAAGAAGTTTCAAATGATAGATTGCAACCCAACTACAAAATTTTATGAAGTTGGAAATTTAGCAAACCAATCTCTGAAAGATCTAGTTGTTGACAACACCTTGTTTAGGCAAATGGTTAGTTCACTAAGATACATATGCAACACTAGACCAGATATTGTATATGGAGTTGGCTTAGTGAGTAGATTCATGGAAGCTCCTCAACAAACTCATCTCAATGCAATGAAAAGGTTGATGAGATACTTGAAAGGTACAATTGGCTTGGGAATCATGTTTCCTACTATGCAAAATAGCCATAGCAGCAGCAACATTATGAGCTTTTCTGATGTAGATTGTAACGCCCCGAAAAAAAAATACTTCTCAAAAACATTGCGGAAAAATGGGTAATTTGTTTTTTGAATTGGTGATATAAAATTGTTTCCTTTTTTAAAAACCTTCCTTTTCCGGGACATCACTTTAAGTAACTCGAATGCGGAAAATCAACTTATCGTTGTCGAATGATAACTTAACCTGATTCACAATTTCCTGAATAACATAATGCATATACTTGGTTAAGTCAGAATTAGTTTGTACAAACTAAGTCAACAAGACGGAAACTACATCGCCACTAACATATACAAAAATAAAAAAGAAACACAGCCCCCTACCAAAAACAAAAAGGGACATCGACGATCCCACAAGCTGACTCAGAAGATTCCAGGAATGTTGGACCCCTCACTTGGGTCCTCCACCTCTTCTGAGTCAGACACGAGGTCGATCACCTCCACCGAACTCTCTACGTTTACGAGTTCAATGACCTCGTCCTCCTCTTTCTCTTCTTCCACTTTGTTATGCCATAACCCCGCAGCATAATTCGGAGGGGATGACATTCTCAAAACCTTGGTCTTCTTGCAGGGACCTCCTCCAAGAACCCGGCTCCTCGTGGCTCTACTGGATGATGGAACACCCAAACAATCTGACCACGTCCTCCGACCGTGGAAGGGAACAGCGCCATCACTCCTGACTGGCGGGTACCGAATTCCATTCTCTAGAGACCTTAGCCCCCTTGGCGGAAAAGTGAAAGAAGTGTCAATGTAGGCGTCAGGTTGAGGGATCATCATCGATGACCCGTTGCACATCATGTGCAACGACAGACCGCAGTGGCCTGTGTATGTGTATCTGTATCCATCACTATTCTGTTGTCCCATCGGGGACATGGTGAAGTGATAACCTCAAACGTGACTGTTGCTGTTGGACATCTGCATAGTAAACTACCTCGAATGTGACTGTTGTTGTTGGACATCTGCATAGCAAACATATACAAACAAGAACAATACAGCAGAGAGAGTAAGATATCTAATGAACATAAATTCATTGACGGCGTGAACTTACTCAGAATATCACACTCAGACATAAAATATATTTTAGCATATAATTCATCATTTATCATAAACATCATGAAGTAATACATAACTTACCATTTATTTTCAACATTACCAATATACTCCTAGGTATGATAGTACGTCAACCGAATGCTTCTCGTGGGACCCGATAGTACGTCAACCGTACATCCTCAAGGTAACATCTCAATCACAACAACCCATCACCGAATACTCCTGGACAGACTCTGACCGCTACACCTATTCAACCCCCCATTCTAGGTGTATTTTAGCCACTGATACCTAACAACGACCTCAAGTCGGATACTTGCCCAACAAGGCATAAACACAAACAATGCTTTCATACTTTTGTGGAATCATGCTTCTCATCTAAGCCATGATCTCATTCCATAACCTTTATATCACAACACACCCTACCCGGGTTCATCGCATTATTCATAACCTCATTTTATTTCAATCTCCAGTAAACTTAATCCTTCCTCGCCCAAGCGAAGGTATTATCGCCCAAGCGAGGCGTCTTCTCGCCCAAGCGAGACCTCTCTCGCCCAAGCGAGAGAGTTCTAGAAACTCATAAAAATCTTGGGCTTTCTCGCCCAAGTGAGGCCCTTGCTCACCTAAGCGAGGCCTCTTCCCGCTCAAGCGAGACATCTCTCGCCCAAGCGAGAGAGTTCCAGAAATTCATTAAAATCATGGGCTTTCTCGCCCATGCGAGGCCCTTACTCGCCTAGGCGAGGCTTGCTCGCCCAAGCTGAACTTTGTCGCCCGAGCGAGGGAGTTCCAGAACCAAAACTTCCCCTCGCCCAGTCCTCGCCCAAGCGAGTCTGTGCTCGCCCAAGCGACAGGAACTTGGACATAATACCAATTTTGCTCTTTTCGACAACCGAAAACACATTCAAACATGGTTTTTCAAACACCTGCACACACCTGCACTCAGAAAAGTTTCCAACAACATTCATATATAATATCCAACACATTTCATCAACCATCATATACATTCAAAAGCATTCAAACATAAAAATCTTAGGTTTCTTAACACCCAAGTTAACTCCAAAACTTTTGAGATGGTTTAGGAGATCCGGGTGTCATATTCGGACACCACTATGTCACGATGTATTCTCTCCCACCTTAATGAAACGTGCTTTAACTCATCAACTAAGGGTGGTTTGGTTTCAAGGTTCGAACACCGAAATCTTCGTAACTACCACAATAAAAATCCGTTAGTTTCCGATATTTCTAAAATCGTTACTAAATACTTAAAATCATTTCTCTTTTTCCCATCGTGGTCATACATCCTTTTCATCCATCCATTCCAACATCACATGTTCTTGACCATCTTTTTTCATCGAAAGTCCGTTCACGATTTCCATTCATTTTAAAGGTATGGTTCTTTAGCAAAACTACGTATTCCGATTTAAGATTTTAAAACTCCATATTCTGATTTAAGACATTCTTTGATAATCTTACCACTTTAAAGTAAGTTATACAAAGTATCATTTAAGAGTTTCATGAGACCTTCATGTACTCATAAACCTCAACATCATTTTTAACAAAGATTTCTATTTTTCCAACTTGTTCCAAGCCATGGTTTAAGGGTAAAAACAAATAGAAATACATACATTCTTATTTTTCCAAAACACTTCCTAAAGGTTCCTTTGATTTTCATCATCATTCCCTTTGGCTAAAACAATCAAATACATGTAATAAAATATTATAACAACTCCATGAACACAAGTTGTTCATGGTTTCAACAAAATATTTTCATAAGTTCAAGAACATCACCATTTTCGGTTTTGAGGAGAAAATGAGTTAGAAAGAGTTTTAGAAAATTTCAACGGTTGAATATGTTCTTCACATGTTTATGAACAACATACTTAAGTCTCGTCAACATCCATTGGTTGAATGTTGAGAGATCAAGGATTGAAGATGGAAGAAGCAATGAGAAATGAGAGAAACGGTGAAGAGAGGATTTACCTCTTCTTTGAAAATGCAAAAGTGAGAGAGTGGAATGTGGAGTGTGAGGATTTAAAGAGAGAGGGAAATCAGATTTCCCTATAGGCACTCATGACAAATCTCCTAGGGTGGCTAATGATGAGCTCATGGGATATTGGTGAAAGTGATGTGAGATTTGCTTTATGGAAGTCAAATCTCGCATCCCAATGAGAAATGATCACCTCGTGGACATGTTGATAAACATGTCCGAGTATTATCGGCTACTACTCGATCGGGTATTATAAATCGTCCGATCTTAATATTCGATTAGAATTTCGGATTTCGGCATTCCGAGTGAAAAATATTTAGAAAATAGGTATGAGTGTACTCAGGTTCTATACTGACTCGAAATGAAATTACGAACCCAACGGCGCAATCGGAATTCGATTCCGAGTTACGGAACTCAAAAACCACTTTTTGAGCCATACCCGGTGAGATTCGGCCCTGAAAGTGGCCCGAAACCGACTGTTTCCGAAAATCATGAAAATTTACCACCAAATTGAAAATAGAATTTCGAGACTAAAACTCAACTAGAGTTTCGTCTAATTCTTTACCAAAAATTCCCAGAAATTCATTTTCAAAAATACAATAACTAAAAATATTAATAAAACCTTATAATTCAAAATCGTAAAATTCGCGGTGTTACATAGATTGGTGTGGAGATAAAGTGGATAGGAAAACCACAATAGGCTACCTATTTTTCTATGGTGATGCTCCTATTATTTAGTGTTCCAAGAAGTAAGATGTAGTAGCCTTAATTTCATGTGAAGCTGAGTATATAGTAGCTTGCATGTGTTCTTGTCAAGCTGTGTGGTTGGAGGCCTTGTTAGAAGATATTTCTAATGATTGATAACAAATCTGCAATCAATCTAGCATTGAATCTAGTGACTCATGGTAGGAGTAAGCATATAGAAACAAGGTTTCATTATATAAGAGACCAAGTCAGCAAAGATAAACTGAGATTGGAATTCTGCAAATCAGAAAACCAATTGGCATATGTGCTTACCAAACCATTGAAGAATGGAAGGTTTGAAGAACTAAGGCATAAGCTTGAAGTTATTAGTCAACCTAGTTTGAATTAAGGGAAGGTGTTGAATCAATTGTTCTCCCTACTAGAATCGTTAGTTGATTAATGAGTATGGTTAATCAATTAATCAGACTGTTTTATTAGTTTAGTTAGATATGCTACTTTTAGAATGTAGTTATTTGGCTCAAAGATATAAATAGTGCATAATCACTCTATGAAAAAGTGCATCATTGTTCTCTCATATTCATTCAATATACATAGAGGTATATTCATTCATTCATTCTTTCTTTCTTTTCTCTTTGCACATCGTGTGTGTGTTATAATCAACAATCATTCTAGTTGGAGATTCAAATGAAGAATTAAATAAAAAGTTAGAAATATGTAAATAAGTATACTAATTTTTTTATGATGTATACATCTCGTGGATGTGAACATTCTCACACACTTGACAAAAGGTGTTGGATAGGTCAAACTTGGTCTCATGATGTTGATGCAAGCTCTTAGGAGCTTTATTATAAGCATATAGTTAGCTTATTGAGAGATTCTTTATGTTTTACAAGATCATACCCGAGCTTTTCTGAGCCTCCAAAAAATTTAGACAAAGTTTCTTTCAGATATTTAATTTCTTGTTAAACTTTGGAGCTTCACAAGAGTCCTTGGGATCAATTTTTATTTTGTTTGTGAGATAAATGTTTTCTTTATTAAGCTCATTATTCTAATGTATCAAATCTTTGTTTTCCGTGCACACACTCCCAAGATTTTTGTTAAATTCATGAATGTATGATTTATAAAATTATATTCATGTGATAGAATGAATGAGTTATACAACAGTTCATCAAAATTATTTTAAGATTAGATAGGTTAAGTTTTGGTACCTCCAACCATGAAACATATGTTGGCTTCCTCTTCATCTTCGCTTGCATGTGACCATTAAGAGTTTCTTCTTTTTGAAGCTTTTGTTCTATTTATCCTTTATCTCAAGACAATTAGCTTTAAAGTGACCAGACTTGTTGCATTCCAACCAAGCCGACATTTTTATCCCTGAAGTCAAATATTTGGTTTCCAAGTTTCCGATTGAACTACTTCCTCTACAAATCACCTTTTTTCTACCATATACTTTGGATCTTCCTTAAATCACTTTCTGAAGATTAAACTTCATCTAAAAATTCCTCTAACCTCAAAAGCCATTGAGGGAATATGTTTTCATTGACTTGAAGGAAATGGACCTAGTTTTTATTGCACTTTATTTCCCATTTAGCTATAGTTCGTGAACTTTGATGGATCTAAGAAGCTCTTATAGCGATAATGTGGTGAGGTTCTTAGCTTATCCTATGGTGGTGACCTATGGTCTCTAGTTATTAGAGAAATGTGTCAATAATTGCTTGACTTAATCTTCATGGCTAAGTGTGGGGTGGATATATTGACCTCTAGGGAATTCAGGGTTAGGCGGCCTATTATAGCATTTGTAAACAGACTTATGATCAATAACCAAGAACTTGGTCTTGATTGTTCTGGACAATGACCAGAGACCCATGGTTTGCCGGACTTCAACATAGCTTTTGGGGTGATACCCTCGCTGGTGAACTCGATGAATTGACCCTTATATGGTAGCACATCCCTATTGCTCAACTCTCATTTCTCAAGTAGGTCTTGAAACATTATGTCCATCGAGCATCCTTTACCAATGAAAAGCCTCTAGAGCTTTATCTTGTCAAGTTGACTGATCACCACTAGAGGATCATCGTGTCTCAGATGACACTTTCATAGTCTTTGTTGTCGAAAGAGATGAATGGTGATTGTCTGTTTGACATGGTTGGGTGATGGCTGTGACAAACTGCTACCTACATTTTTTCTTGGATATATCATTTCTAATAGAATCTAGAGGTTCCCCTTACTTTGAATCCTCCCATAGTGGTTTTGATATTAGTTAGGCTACATGTCCTTTGACAGTCTAGACGATATCAAATCTTCCTTATGCTTGTGGTGAACGTCATTGTTAGTGGCGATGAGAGGGTGTTTCATATGAGGGGTTCATCGTCATAGTGACCATCTAGGCGATGAAATCCTCTTACGTGAGTTATTATTTGTTTGACTACACATTGTCTTACTGTATTATGCTACATAAAATCTTTTACTATGTCCTAAAGTTGTGTGCATGCATTCTTCTGTTGTATGGTCGATGCTATTATGGAAGTCATAATACTTTGTCCAATCTCTTTACCCCTACATCTTAATTAGGATGGTACTTTGTACCCCAAACAAGTTGCCTAACATTTCCTCTCGCAAGATTTTTGAGCAAATAGTGTTCAAGGGGCGCAGACACCATATTTTGAATTTTTAGGTCCTTGTTTTGCCTCTACAGGTGGGCCCCGCCTGTGATCCCTTCCAACTTTTAGTTTCATTCTTTCTGCCACTGGTTGAGCTTTTTGAGTTTCTTTCATGTTTATGAACTTATGTGTCTAGGCATGGAGGTTGTCCATGCTTTTGGCTTGGTCCTTGGCTAGCTCTATTTTGAAGAGTCTTGGTTGTTGCCTTGTGACCACTAGATGCACTATGAAAACCGGGTCCATCCCTCTAACTTTCATGGTCGTCTCGTTGAAAGGTTTAAGTAATATCTAATTGAGTCATTTCGGCCTTATTGAATTTCGAAAAAGGTGTAGGATGAGCGAAATTGCCACTTGTTGGCAATATAACTAGTGTTGAACTTGTCCGTCAGGTCGATCCATCTACCATTAGAGTTTGCCTCCAGGTGTGTGAACCATTATAAGGCCATGCATTTTACTATTAGAGGAAAGACTCGACACACGATAGGATCAAATGCTCTATGGAACAATATAGATGCCTCGTACGCATCTAAATGATCTTAAGGGTCTATTGTCCTATCTTATTGTTCTACGTTTGTAGGGCAAATAAGATGTGATGGAAGTCTGAGTGCCATGATTCCAACTGTAAAAGGGTGTTTTGTCGTGCATGTGATATGTGGTTCTGGTGTTTGCTTTTTGGTGGGTAACGTCTCTGATCTCGAGGTCCATCATTCCTATGCATACTGGGTTTGATTTTTTGGCATATAGGGGCTATAATTGAGGTATATTTTGCATGTCCTTGACTGGCAGAGTTCAAATAGCATATGTGCTTGTTATTGAATGAGCTTTCCTTAGTGTTCAATCATTGCAAGAAGTTATTCGATTGCGGGTGGAGTTCGACAAGCAGTGGTGTTGTGTGTTCTACTGGCCTAATTTGAAGGTTGGATCTCAAATTAAGGGTTAAATGGCAGAATGTTGCAATGAGGAGAGATATTGGTTTTTGCTCCATTAACATGGTTGTGGGGAAAGTTGGTTTTTGGTGGTCAAAATCGTGCATGCAAGTCATAAATGGCGCCAATTTTCTTTGGAGTGGAAAAGGTTAGTTGGAAAGTGGATCTACCTATTAAATCCGAGCAAAGAGCCAACCATGGATCGTGTTGGATGGGTACTTAAAAATGGACTTCAATAATCAAGTTAGTATAAGTGTATGCTTTAGAGATAGAAAGTAGGGTGAAAGTAAGTTTTAGCATGTCTCCGTTATGGATGGTTTCTTCTATTTGTAGGGAGGTAGGGTGTCATACACTTTAAGATATGTGTTTTCATCGATATTGCTTTATCCTTGCTCAAATTGAAAATGTTGTATATTTGTTTTACCTATGTTGCATGAACAATGTGAACTTGTACTACTCTCATGTAGCGCTACCTTGAAAGGAAAACAAAAATGTTTGTCTACTTTGCAGGTGTTCATTTGGTCATGTGTTGTTGTTATCGTCTTTTTCACTAGTTAGGTCTGCCTTCAGGCATGATCAACATTCATGTGAATCCAATCTTACTTTCCCAATTACATATCTTATTACTAGTGGGTAATCGATGTTGACCGGTCGTGCCACTAAGATAGAATAATAATATTTATTTTAGGTGGTATATTCCAATGAAAATTATACAAGTATTACAAAAAAAAATATAAGTAATCCATTTAAGGTATATTACATATCCCAACAAACATAGAAACCTAATATCTTACTATTTTGAATCAAGTCTTAATGTTTAAATCCACTCTAATAATAATTGATGTGTGTAAAGTTTTCTAGTGTTTTAATCTCCAACTTAAGATATACTACTATATATATATATATGGAAAATTAAACAACACCTCAAATATAAGTGTAACCGACCCTTACGAATATTATTATTTTTAAGAGTATAACATTTATGCATTGTGATTATAAAAATTTATATATATCTAATACATTATCTATCATTTATTTATATTACTTACATTTAAAACATGATAATTAAATATAAATAACGAATAATTAGATGTGTTACAATATTTCTCTATGTTATTAATTGTTTTAGTTGGTTCTCATCTATTCTTTTTTGTTATGAAAAAACAATAACTAATTCTGTCCAAGTAGAATAAGATGAGATGAGTCTTGCTAAGCTTGTGTGGTAATAAACTCTCCATAATCGGTGGAGCAGGAAAGTGCTACAATTCCATCCTCATTGCATCGGACTAAGAGTGACTGATAAATTGAAGTCACCATATGCATGCCACGTGTTAAACAACCAATCATGATTGTGTGGACGTTAATGATTCTACCAATCAATTAGGATATGAATTTGTGTGCACTCTACATAGCAACTACTATAAGTCCTATGCTCTGGTCATTTATGCTTCCCTGAAGAGGTTTATTGCATTGTGCTTGAAGTGTGACTATTCTAGTATTCAACTCTCTTGCAAGAAGAGTCATGGCTGCCTCTCTATCAACTATTGGAGCTGTCAACAGAACTCCAGTATGATGCTTTTCTCACTTTGTTAGACTTAGCCACTTATTTAGTTGCTACCTTCATTTTAACTATATCTTTTTAGCAAAATCAGATTTGTTTATATTACTCAAAATAATGGTATATTCTTCTGCGGATGGAGGGAGATCCTATCTTTATTGGTATCCTCAATGGTGTCCCGGACCAATCAAAATGTGTACTTTTATTTAGAAAAAAATTATAAAAATATAACTTAATATTTTTATATTATTTGATGATACTTTATTGGACAGGAACATGGAGACATGGTCCTTTTGGGACAGATGATCCCTGTTCTTCTCCTACATCATAAGAAAAGTAACATGTATCACAAATTGATATTTTATTTATTAATTATTGGTTTATAAGTAATATATGTCACTTTCTTATAGATAGAATGATTTAATAATATGATATATCATTACTCTTATATTAAATGTCCGATTAGAAAATCAATGTAAAATTAATGCTTATTTTTATAATTGTGTTATTATCTGATTAGTAAGTGAGATAATAAGTGAAATAGCATTAAAGTCTTATTTGATATGCATGTTTATTCATACAGGTAAGATACCAATGATCACACACTAAGAATCAAGTGGTTTAAATTGTAGTTTTAAGTAACTGAATATTTTTACATTCATAATGGAAGTAAAGTATAGCATGTGGTGAGATTAAAGAGGAATTATTTTTCCTCTTTTCAGAACAACTTTCTTGCTTCACAAGTTTCACTATAACTTTATTGAGGTGAACTTCACTTGGATACATTGGATAATAGTTCCTCTAGGTGTTTATAAGATATACTTTTCAAGATTAAATATGATGTTGCTATCAAGTGGTTTGGTATGCATGTACAATATAGCTTGCCTTTGGTTTCTATAATTCTGTTAATCAATATATTAATACCCAAAACAAAAGAGAATCTGTTAAGAGTTATTAAGTAAATAAAGATGTTATTTTTAATATGATTCACATAATTTTACTCATTTCAAAAATTAATTTACATGTCTTTAATAAAAAGTTTTGACCAATAAGGTGTTGGTCTAATGGTGTAAGGTCCCACCACATCCATAAGGTCGATTGTTTTGATTTTCTTGAGAACGATACTTGTTGGGAGGGGAAACCACAAATTCAAAAGAGTTATTCTGTACCAAAAAAAGTAAAAAGATATCCTTAGCAGTAGAAAAAAAGTTTTAGCAACTAACTTGTTGGAATGGAAAAAAAATCTTATTTTTAAACAGAAGTTTTACACGCTTATTCTTATAAACCAAAACAAAAGTGTTATTTTAACAACCAACTTGTAATAATTTTTAGCTGTCTTTTGGTTTTTGGATGAGTTTTTTAGATGTGTGTATAGATAAAAGAAGAAAATTGATAAATAGGGATAATTTGAGTTGTTATAAAGGAAGTTCTAGAATTTGAAGATCTAGAATTTTACGTGTATAAATGACAGTGACACTACGTAGAAAATCTGTGTTTGAAAAGTGTTTTGTAAGAACTTGATGTAAAAATCGTAAGTATCAAAATTTTCAATGTTTGGTTTTGTAAATGTGAAAGAGTACCTACTCTGATATTTCAGTTGAACTTCAATGGCACTGGAGCTGCAGTTCCTAGCTCAAGCTTCTTTGGCAGCAACTTGAAGAAGATTACCTCAAGACTCCCAAACACAAAGGGTTCCTCTGGAAGCTTCAAAGTTGTTGCTGTTGAAGAGATTGACCCTAAAAAGCAGACTGACCAAGATAGATGGAGGGGTCTTGCCTATGATGTTTCAGATGATCAGCAAGACATCACCAGGGGAAAGGGTATGGTTGATTCCCTCTTCCAAGCTCCACAAGATGCCGGTACTCACTACGCAGTCATGAACTCGTATGAGTACATCAGCACCGGGCTTCGCCAGTGAGTGAGACTTATTGAATTGGACATGCATCTTTCATGTAACTTTTTTTACGTGATCATAAAAGAGATAGACCAATAATCTTAAAAAGGACTTGCAAATTTTAACAATATCTTTCTCTTTACTTGACATAAAAGTCACATGGTTGGAACGTATGATTTTATTATGATGAATTTGATAATGTTCCTTTCAAAGTAAAGCTGATGATCATGTGCTTAAGGTACAACTTGGACAACACTAAGGATGGCTTTTACATTGCCCCTGCCTTTATGGACAAGCTTGTTGTTCACGTCACCAAGAATTTCATGACCCTACCCAACATCAAGGTATGTATACAAAGTTTATGCATAAACTCTCCTCAGGGTTTTAGTATAATAGAGAGACACATTCAACACTTTCATTAATTTTACAGGTTCCTCTCATTCTTGGTGTCTGGGGAGGCAAAGGTCAAGGAAAATCTTTCCAATGTGAGCTTGTCTTTTCCAAGTTGGGAATTAAGTGAGTTCTCGTTATACTAGAAACATGCCCTTCCTAAATAAATTCCATTAACATGCTCCTACAAAGATTTGAATTAGTGAACTTCATAACTTAGAAATCCAACACTCAACAATTGATATGTTTCAATAGAAATTTTGATGTGCTAGTAGTTACAACTGATTTGATTTGAACTAGTGAATCTCATAACTTAAAATAGTTGGTCTTGCTGTGTATCATTCTGTGCCACCCCTTAGTTATAACATTAAAAATACTGTTACCGTAAGTGATAATAATCCCAAATAATTGAGGTAATACACAGTGAAGGATATATGGAAGTATAACTTTTAAATTATAATCTGCAACTATAATAGGAGACTTAATATTGTGATTCACAACTGCATTGTAATTACAATTATAGTTTTAAAACTAATATTTCTCGTGTTACAGTTTATATACATATATAACGATTCATGTACATGTGCTACATATTATGCGAAACATGTCCTAATCCTTGTGTGTTGTGTTAATTATATTACAGCCCTATCATGATGAGTGCTGGAGAGCTAGAAAGTGGAAATGCTGGAGAGCCTGCAAAACTGATCAGACAGAGATACCGTGAGGCTGCAGATATAATCAGGAAGGGGAAGATGTGTGCTCTCTTCATCAATGATCTTGATGCAGGAGCTGGTCGTATGGGTGGAACAACACAATATACTGTAAACAACCAAATGGTTAATGCTACTCTGATGAACATTGCTGATAACCCCACAAATGTGCAACTCCCTGGTATGTACAACAAGGAAGACAACCCTCGTGTGCCCATTATTGTCACTGGTAATGATTTCTCAACATTGTATGCTCCTCTCATTCGTGATGGGCGTATGGAGAAGTTCTACTGGGCACCTACAAGGGAAGACCGTATTGGTGTTTGCATAGGAATTTTCCGTAGCGACAATGTTGCTCAGGATGACATTATAAAGATTGTTGATACCTTCCCTGGCCAATCCATTGGTAAGTACTAAGCTCATGAAGTTCCAATTGAAGAGACAACTAGAAATAGAACAAGATATTTTAAAATGTTCCATCTGGTTTTTTAAATTACCGTAGCAGTCACAATTGTGGTGGTGATTACTGCGATTGCAGCCATAGTGATGCGTATAGCGGCCATTGCCGTATGAATTATTTCGTGAGTAAAAAAATATTTTGATATCGGTGTGGTCTGACGCGACACGATGTGATTACGTTACGGCCTGATGCAACTCAAATACGGTCCAATGTAGCCTATTGCGATCACATCTCTGTGATAGCAATTAAGATGTGACGCGGTTGCAACAATTCCTGCAATCACAATATCGTGATTTCATCACATGATGCGATCCACAGTTTGAAACCTATAAAATATGTTATCAACACATCAAATATTATCTTAAGGAAGTGAAGACAAATTTATAATATCTTTGATGGGCTCTTGCACGAAGGAGCTCTTTGGGCCGGAAATATAAGGTTTAGGCCCATTTTTAATATGGGTTGAAATTACTTTTAAACAAGAATATCCTTTCTGGTTAGATTAAGCGTGATGTGACATGAATTACTTTATTATATCTTTTAACAATAAATTGCGTCGATAAGAATTGAATTATCTCTACGAATACTAGAACAATAAGAGGGACTAATGATATTCCATTTCATTTACCTATGCAGATTTCTTCGGTGCACTGAGGGCTAGAGTATATGATGATGAAGTGAGGAAGTGGATTGGTGGTGTTGGTGTTGAAGGCATTGGGAAGAGGCTAGTGAACTCAAAGGAAGGACCTCCAACTTTTGACCAGCCAAAGATGACACTGGAGACTCTCTTGGGATATGGTAACATGCTTGTCCAAGAACAAGACAATGTGAAGAGAGTCCAATTGGCAGACAAGTACTTGAATGAGGCTGCTCTTGGTAATGCTAATGAAGATGCTATCAAGAGTGGATCTTTCTTCACTTCCTAAATGTCTTCATTCAAGGTTTGCATCTTTCTTATTGTCTATCAAAAAACAATTTTATTAGAGTTAAATAACTTGGTTTAGTGATGTAAGACTCTATTGCATCCCAAAATAACTAAAAGGTAAAAAAAATCGATTTCTCTGAGCAGCGGTTGTTGAGAGGACAACCACACATACTTCTTTATCCACGGGATGAGGGGATACCCTTAATTATACGAACAAAAACATGTAACTTGGTCTAAAATCTTAGGTTGTTTTATGTGCAGGCAAAGCAGCCTAACAAGTGCACATTCATGTTGCTGAATGTTCCAAGTGCCTCAAGATTGTAAAAGTGAAGATGGATGTCATCTATTTATACACATTCTAAGCATTCTCAATATATTAGGTGGAAGGAAAAGATATGCTTAGTTTGATATGATCGAATAGATTTGTTATCTTTTCTTATTGGATTGTTGTCCTCTGCAGTTTTCAGTTAAATTGTGCACAATGTTAAAATGAATTTGGTTGGTGGCTTTCCGCTTTCTCTTTTTGCTTATTCTGAGTATTTACTTTTCTAAATTTTAATTGTGATCTGAACTTGGAGAAAAAGGCCAAGTCCTAAACTCAAGGAATGATAAATGATTTAAATCTGCCATATTGCATTATGGCGACAGCCGCAACTATTTACTATATTTGTTATATTTGTAGTGTGATAGTGAATCATAATAATGTGATTACATTAGGCTACAACGAATCATATTGGATGATATCAGTCTGCATTTAATTTAAAAAATATTTATTTAATTATGAAATATTTCACACTATAACAACTGCAATTTGAATCGCAACAGTATCATAATTACAATAACTGCAGCCACAATAACCATAATTATTATTGTTTCATTCTCAAATAATAATTATGCACATTTTAAAATTGATTTTATTTTAAAATCAAATAATAATGATGTGATATAAACCCTAAAGATATGACTTCCATTTTTGTGATTAACATGTAATTTTGGTTTTTGATAAAAAAAATAAAATGATTAAATATGAGAGATTGACTAAATGAATAAATCATAAGGTTATAGATCATGTCAATCATAACCCATAAAACTAATTATTATGATTTAATTAAATCTAATAATCATAACGTTGTATTTAAAAAATTAAATCTAAGTTTTAAAGTTGAGAAAATGTTAAAAGTAGTTATAAGGGTAAAAAAATAGATAATGTACCTAAATTTCCAATTCCCTACCACAAAAGGAGAATGAAGGACACTAGATATTTTTAATGGAATAGAACGAGTTGGTGCTTTTACTAAAATTGATATCTTCATATTGTGACATTTGCATTTATAAGGGGCTATTTTTTTTGTCATGATATAAAACTCGTTACAAATATTCCTGCAATACAATTTTTAATAAATCAATCAAAAGATGAAAATTGTTTATGTTAATGATATTAGAATCTCCATTGATTTGTTTTATGTTAAACGTTCATGTTAATGAATTGTTAATGTAATATTTGTTGTATTAGAACCATATTAATGGACATTGTAGGTGTTTTAGTATGTTTTCTGCAATATGATAATTTGACAAAGAAACTCCATTTTGTTAATATAAGAGTAAATTGTATGCTCTAAATATGTGTCCAAGAGGAGGAAACATAACTTTATGTCTCTTTCTAAGACGTGCGTTGTCTCTAGCCTTGGTAAATATTTGGGAATCCTGCTTGTTTAAGGGAGGGTTCGAAGATCTGTTTTTAATCCGTTGATGGAAAAAATTTAAAAGCACATGTGGAAGTCGAACCTCCTTAATAAAGCTGGTAGACTTTATCTTATTAAATCGATTATTACTTCCTTACCAACCTATACCATGCAGAGTATGTGACTCACTCAGGATATTTATAATGATATTAATAGGATGACCATGAACTTTCTATGAGGGTGATGTCAACGAATAGAGTCAACTTGGTTAATTGGGAGGTTTTGACTAAGAATAAAAACGAGGGTGGTCTTGGGATTCGTGACTCATGTTTGGCTAATATATCTCTTTTGGGAAAACTGCGTTGAAACATGATCCAAGGGAGTAATAAGCTTTGGTGCATGGTTCTTAGAGAGAAGTATCTTGAGGATTGTTGTATGGTTTATGCCTTAAATAGGTCTTCTGATTCTCCTATCTGGAAGAGTATAGAAAATGCCACTGTGGAACTTAGGAATGGTTTCATATTGCAGTTAGGTGATGGTGACCAATCCCTATGGCATGACAATTGGTATGGGTTGGGCAAGCTTTGCACTATGGTGGATTATGTTAATATTTCTGACACTCAGCTACAAGTGAAGGACTTATGGAAGGATAGTTCATGGGATTTTAGCATTATTTATACTATGCTTCCTATACATGTGAAGGATGTTATTCAAACAATTCTTGTTCTGTCTTCCGATAATAACATGATTAACTCTTGGATTTTGGAGAATAGTGCATCGGGGTGTTATACAACTAATTCAGGTTACTTGTGGATTAAGAGTAATGATGAGGTTATGACTTACCATAATCATTGGAGTTGGTTGTGGAGATTACATGTACCACAAAAAGTCTAATTTCTTTGTTAGCTCTATGCTCAGGTTTCTTTACGATAAACTACGTGCTCATGTTTCTTTGCCAATAAACTTTATGCTCGGTGTACTAATGCCATTGAGGATCTCCTCCATACTTTCAGAGATTGTAACAACTCTGCTATGTTATGGCATCGTTTGGGTTTCAACAATCACAACTTCTAGGATAGTCACACCTTCATGTCTTGGCTAGTGGATAATACTCGAACTCAAAATGGGAGACTTTTTTTTGGAAGGTTTATGGTGGGTTTGGAAATGGCATAACAATACTATATTTGGAAATATACCATGGGACTGAAATTATGTCGCTAGAAATATTCACCATGATTATAAGGATTGGTTTACTAGTGATGTTTCTCTATCTAGAACTCAACGGTGTTGGCCAAAGATTGCTAGAGTGAAACTTAATGTAGATGGTAGCTATAATATTCGTGATCAATCTATTGAAGGAGGATGATTTATCCGCAATCATGAAGGTCAATGACTATCAGGATTCTCGGGAAACTTTGGATATAGGTCTCCTATTCTAGCAGAGTTGCTTGCTATTGAGCATGATCTTCGGTTGGCTTGAAATCAAGGTTATCGTTTGGTAACCTTGGAAAGTGATTTCCTTGAGGCAGTCCACATCATCATTGAGAGGATGCAGGTTCGTTTGCATTATCTTACTCATGTTATCCATAACATTGGTGATGTGCTTATAAGAAATTGGGAAGTTCATACTCAACATATCTTAAGAGATAGGAACATGATGGCAGATTTCATCACCTTAAAATTAGGCATTAAAGTTGAAATTAATTTTTCTCTTGGCCATTGGCCAAGGAGGAAAACAGATTAACATCTCTCAATTTAATTTCAATAATATTGACATTATTTCTTGGGAATCTTCTTATTTCTAGTAATAGTCAACTAACTTACATAAACCTCCAATAATTCTTGGACAAAATGCTTGTCATTTTTTGCTCCCTCATTAAATTCACATTTTCATAATAAAAAAAGGAATGTTACAATGTATATATATAATTTGTAACACCGTGAATTTTCTATGTATGTTTTATTAATTATTTATTTTAACAACGATTAATTTCAGAAATTAATCGGTATTGAATTAGACTAAACCGTAGTTGAGTGTTAGTCATGTTTTGTGATTTCCTATTTTATGGTAAATGTTTGTAATTTTCTGTGACGGAAAGTTTTTGAGCTGCTGTCGGACCCAAATTCGCTCGAATTCGGCCCAAGAACGTGTTTTTGAGTTCCGTAACTCGGAATCGAATTCTGATTTCGCCATTGGCTTCGAAATGTTATTTCGAGTCAAGATAGACATCAAGTTTGTCCAGAACACATTTCTAAATATTTTTCACTCCAAATTCTGTGTTTCGAAGTTCTAACCGTAAACCGAAGTCGGAAGATTTTTAATATCCGACCGAGTATTAGCCGACAATAATCGAGCACGGTTTATTTTCGAATGTTTCACCAAAAAGGTCACATCGCTTTCATGTAAGAGGCTTGCTTGTGGAACAAGCAAAAATTCATATCCTCTTACACAAAATCCCTTAAATCACTCATCTACCTCTTACACATCTACTTTTTGGAAGAAACCATTGTATTTTCCCCCCAAATCTGATTTCTCTCTTTAAGGAGCCAAACCCTAGCTAAGAGAATACCTTGGCATTTTCAAACTCTTCTTCACTTTGCATTCTCTAAGAACTCTCAAGGTAGTTCTTCATGATTTTTCATTTTGATTTCTTCATCTCTTAACATCTAACCATTAGATGTTTATGAAATTTTAGTATGATATTTATATGTATGTTATGAACATTTTCAACCGTTGAAATGTTCTAAATATCTTCCTAACTCTTTATATTTAAAACTCCAAATATACGTTTTCTTGAACTTAGAAAGTTATTTTGAAACCATGAACTCTTTGTGTTCACGGGGCTGTTTTTAATGTTTAGAAAGTTATTTGTTTGTTGGTATTCGAACATGGTTAAAGGTGATGGTTGTATATCAAAGAAACATTTAAGGAGTTTTCCTAACCATGCAAAGTTTGGAATTTTCTACTTGTTTTTGGCTTGAAAAACCATAGCCTTGGACAAGTTTAGAATAATATATTTTTAATGTTGAAGTTTGATTTTGTTTCAAAGGGGATAATTTTGTTATCAAAGGAACCTTTAAAGTGTTTATGGATGAGTTTTGTGAAAAAGTGTTGTTTTAGAATATTATGAGTTTAAAAGTTGGTTAGTAGATGATATTCTTTGACTTCCAAGTTCAAGTAATGATTTGGAATAAAAGATGACTTATAAAAGTCTTGACTTTATAAACTTAAAGTGTTATGAAGTAAAGGATGATTGATTTGTTATAAGAT
>NC_032027.1:12066710-12068301 GCF_001865875.1 Lupinus angustifolius | reverse complement strand
CTTACTTTAAAGTGGTAAGTGTAACTTAAGAAATGTTGATTTAAACGTTGTTTAAGTATGAGATCAACACTATCAAGAATGTGTTGAAATGACCATGAAAACCTATTATGCAAAATATGGAATCTACTTAAGATGACTTACTTTAAAGTGGTAAGATCAACTTGGGAGATATGGATTTAAAAAGTGTAGACTTGGATTAAGAAACTTACCTTAAAATGGTGAAGTATGGCTTACAAAGTCGCCATGAAAATATAAATCTATGAGGTGATAAAAGTGTAAACTTTACAAAAACTTATCTTGGAAATCGGGAACAAGACTTTCGATGATAAATGATTATTCAAAAATATGAATCTTGGACCGGATGGATGAAATTCGTTGAGTTCATAAATGGATTAAAGTATTAAACCATGATTTTACTTTAGGGTTGTCATGTAAAATTGATTCACAAATCACTAAATTATTTTTGTGTGTTTAGTTTCGAAGCTTTCGAAGTTGGATGATCAACCCACTTGCTCGTAAAATAAAGCAAGAACGCGACAACCTAAGGTGAGGAAGAATACATCATGACATAGTGATGTCCGAATATGACACCCGGATCTCCTAAACTATCTCAAACGTTTGCAGTTATATTTGTGTATTAAGAAAACCCGTACTTAATCAATTATTTTGTGTGCCTGGATTTTGTATGGATACTTTCTTAAGTTGTATGATTAGGGTAACTTAAAATATCAAGTATTGTGGTGGCTATCCATGAAGTAACACCACTCGAGAAACTAAAATGCATTAGGATTGAAAAGAGGGGAGAGTTTCGATCTGATAGCCCAAAAGGGGGAGGAAAATGATCCGATAGCCCAAAAGGGAGAAATAGAAAAGAATGGTTCCAAATAGCGCTTGGGCGAGCAATCCCTCGCCTGGGCGAGCCAGCCTCGCTTGTGCGAGCGTTTCTCGTCTGGGCGAGGGCTAGACAACCTGTTTTGGGCGTTTTTGGCGCCCGGACGATCATACCTCGCCCGGGCAAGTCCAGACAGGTAGTTTGACCAGTTTTTTGTGGATTTTTAGCTTGAGCGACAGTCCCCTTGCTCGAGCGAGAACCATGCAGGAATTTGAGTATGTGTTGATGAATTGGTCGCTTTGGCGAAAGACAAACAATATTTTTGACTGATTGTGATTGTTTTATTGCTTAGAAAATAGCCCTAGCTTGGGTGTGAAGTGTATTTACCCTTGGGAAAGACCGTGACTCAGATGATTGAACCCGATGCCCAAAATCAACAAACTTATACAAGTACATTTGTTCTTGCGCCTATTTAGGGCAAGGTTTCCGACTGTGATGTCGTTATTAGGGCGATGCCCAAAAAAGGATTACATGATACCACGCAGCGAGGTCGTCCGACCGTAAGAGGCTTGGCCATGTGGCCGTCCAGGGTGATTCAACAATTGTTCATAGTGGTAGGGATGTTATTCCTCTATTTACGTGTTGACGTAAGATCGAGTCCCATAAGAAGCATTCCTCAGGGAGATGTCTTAGGTTGGGCCGATCATATAAAATAATGATTAAAAGATTTAATCGGCTAACCCGTTTATTGTGCATACT
>NC_032027.1:12054294-12066610 GCF_001865875.1 Lupinus angustifolius | reverse complement strand
TGGGAGGATATTGGTGAAAGGATGGATGAAACAAGCATAACATTCATACATTGAGATTGTGGACTTTGATCCTCATAATCTGAGATTATAACATCATTCATCATTGTGCATTTTTATATGTGATGTATATATTGTGTTTATTATGCGTGTCTGTCTGGATGTGATATTCTGTGTAATTCCACGCCGTCTATGAGTAATATTCATTAGATGTCTTACTCCCTCTTCTTTCTATTTGTCTTCAGATTGCGTTTTGTTCAGATGGATCGCTCGGTCAGGATTCGGAGTTACCACTTCTCGATCTCCCAGGAGGGGGCATGGAGGATTGAGGGAGATCAGTACACCTACACAAGCCCTTGCGACTTAGATCTATGTAAGGTACTTTTTGATGTGTTGAATGTCTGAGCCTTTTGTGTAATTTCAGTTTGGGCGAATATTTCTTCTAATTTGCATTTCGTACAGATATTTACCGTTATTAAATGAAGTATTCTTCAAAGTTATATTGTGTTATTTTTGGTTACCATTAGGTAACGGTTTTTGATTTTCCGCAATGTATGTTACTTAAAGTGATGACCCGAAAAAGAAACGAATATAAAGATGATAAGTTTATGTTACATTATTCAAAACTTTTTTTTTTCCCATTTTTGGGCGTTATATTTGTGGAGTAATTTTCGGGGCATAATTCGTGTTACAATTAAAAGGATCCTAAGGAAGAGTTATAATTACACTCAAATAGTATTGGCAACATCTAATCATTATATTCTAGGAGGTGTGTTTTCTCTTCTACAAATGTTGAAACAAATAGCATGACAAATCCATAATTCAAGTGTGAACAATAAAACATAATAAAAAATATATTACTTTGTACACATGTAGAAATTGCAACCTCTAATAATTGTGTTAGAGGAGATGAGTTTTATCTTCTATAAATGCTAAAACAAAGACAAAAGTAGATGAAGAAAAAATAATTATGATACAAAAATTTATATGATGAATAAATCTATCAACAAAATAAAAATTGAAAGAGTCTACAAAGAAAAAATTGAAAGAGTATAAACATAAAATCATACCTCAACAAAGTAAAAATTGAAAGAGTCTACAAAGAAAAAAATGAAATAGTATAAATTGCAACCTCTAATAATTGTGTTCGAGGATGTGAGTTCTGTCTTTTGTAAATGCTGAAACAAAGACAAAAGAAGATGAAGAAAACAACATTTATGATGCAAAAATTTATATGATAAAATAATTTATCAACAAAATAAAAATGAAAGAGTCTACAAAGAAAAAATTGAAAGAGTATAAAAATAAAATCATACCTCAACAAACTAAAAATTGGAAGAGTTTACAAAGAAAAAATTGAAATATAATAAAGTATATCTACCAACAAATACACTAATTAAAAGAATAGAAAATCATAAATTTGAGTGAGTTCGAGAGTTTAAGATGATAGATTTGTCTAATAAAATATGTTAAATTTATATGATTATCTACCAACAAAAACAACAATTAAAAGAATAGAAAATCATATTTGTGAGTGAGTTGAAGATTATAGATTTATTGAATACAATTTGAAGAGTATATCTACCAACAAAGATAGAAATTACATCTACCACAAATGATGAAAAAATTGAAAGTGTATAAAAATAAAATCATAACTGTGAGTTGGTTTGAGAGTTAAAGATGATAAGTTTGGTGAAGACAATTTGAAAAGGTATATCAACCAACAAAGACAGAAATTAAAAGAATACAAAATGATACATGTGACTGACTTTTTTTAGAGTTGAAAATAGTAGATATGTTGAACAAACTAAGAGTAGAAATTATATTTACCACAAATCAAGAGTGTCATTTTAGTAATTCTAACAATCCTTCATATTGACAAAAATGTCTTTACTTTGTACACTTGTCACAAAGGTAGAGTATCTAATTTAATAATTTCAATACATAAATGAGATATTAATGTTAGTTTCTCAGCTTTCTAAAAAAGTAGTGCAAATCCCAAATCCTCATTCAAGATATTCTGCCTGAAATTTTGTTAGAATTCTCTTGTTTTCCATTTCTGTCCCAAACTGTAACACTTCATGTACATTTGTTTCTCATTGATCATAAAAGTAAAACATAAATTAAAAATATTTTAATTTTATATTTTTTACCATTGAAAAACAAATAGTATATGGAGCAGACAATGTTTACAACAAAATATGTGACTCAAAATCCATACAATCTTACTTTTAGAAATCAATGCTCTTAATTTTCTATTATAATTTAAATAATTTTTCAACATTAAATTTTAAGGGAAATAATGTATGAGATTGAAATAAGATTCCTGCAACATTTTCAAATGTAACAACTTAATAGTTCATACAACGTTTTTCTATATGAGATGGATCCCAAAAAAACTAGAATGGAGAAAGAAATTTTTATATTTATGTTTATATAGAGAATATAGAGGAGATATATTATATCATACAATTTGAAATTTATGTGTTATGAGTTACTTTAGAATCAAATATTAATGATGTGTATTTTTAAATTGATCTTATTTTAGAATAAAATAATAATGAGTTGTAACATTAGTGTTGATTTTATTTATAGGAAAATGTGTTATTCAAATATTCATATAATATCATTTTTTATTTGAATTTAATGTGTATTTTGAATTCTCAATTGTGTGTATTCAATTCTCAATTATATGTCTTTGGAGTTATTTTAAAATCAAATAATAATAATGTGAATTTTGAAATTGATATTATTTTAGAATAAAATAATATTGAGTTATACAAATTAGAGAACTCATTATAAGACTTTTCAAACATTTTTCTCTCCTTTTGATCAACATTTTACTTTTTGTCATAAGTTAACATTTTGTCTAAATTGTTCACAAATTCTCCATATTTAATTGTATGTTTTAAGCTTTTCAAACATAAAATCATAAACAATGAGTACAATATTGATGTGTTTGAATATACAAATTTCTTTATGACAAGTAAAATTAATTTTTTATATTAATAAAATTATTTTCTACTTTCAACAAATTTATAATCTAGATAATTTTTGTTACATTCTTTCTATTAATCGTATCTATTACCTATTTTCTATATAACAAAAAAAGGTCCCGCATGACATGTGTCAATCCCTCAATCAAAATCTCTCAATCAAAAAATGTCTCTCATGACATATGTCAATCTTTCAATCGAAACTTTCCCTCCAAAACATGTATATGTTAATAATATGTATCTTTCAACATTGTATATTCCCTTTTTGTACATTGTATATTTTAATACTAATGGTTAATGAGTTCATTTGTTTTTTATTCTATGAAGAAATTGCATATCACAATAAAGGGGATTGAATCCCTTTTCACATGTGAATTACTTTTCTCTCCATTATCATTTCATATCTCCATCGTCTTCTCTCCCCCTTTCGTTTCGTATCTATCTCTTATTCTCTCACATGTCTACAATCCAATGTTTCATTCGTCAATCATCATTTTGTTTAAACCTAATATTATGGCTTCTGTATACTGCTACTCAATCTTCATCATTGTAGATTTGTTCTTATTTTGTAAATATGTTATTTAAAGTGCATTTTTATTAATTTTTTTCATTCATTTGTTTCTTTCTAGATATGTTCTTATTTGTAGAAATGTTCTTATTTTCTAGATCTTTTAATTGATTTTTTGTTTATTATGTATATATTTTCTTATTTTTTCTTTGATTTTTTTGTTTAGTATTTCATTGATTTGTTTATTTTGTATACGTGGTATGATTGATTTTATTATTCTGTAGATTTCTTCTTCCTATAATCATCTTCTTTAGTGTCTGATTTACAGGGATTTCATCCTTAACAATGGCCAATCCCTCAAAAACTATGTTATGTAACCGATCTCCATTTATATATATACACACACATTTAGTTACAAGTTACAATATTGTATTTGTTTGTTTGTTGTTATGAATTTATTTTTCTTCTCATCTTATCTCGCTTTTATCATCTTATCTCTTTATTTGCAGTTTGACTTGTTAGGTATCAATAGCATAGGTGTAGCGATTATAAATCATCGCTTCTCACACCAAAATCCAGTTCTGGAAACATCCCAGTTAATCAGAGCAGCAAATTGCACAGTTATTTAAAATCAAATGAACATAAATAAAGCAGATATTTTTAAGCATTATTAATAAGCATATGGAAGGGTACAATTACGCAAAATATCATCTATTAACTCGAATTGAAACAGCAAGAAAAGTAAAGAAGATTTAAGAAGAGAGCAACGTGCAAAAATAAATTTTTATCCTGGTTCGTTTGCGGTCCACTACAAACTACATCTATGCCTCCCCTTCTGGTCTTGGGAGACTTTCTTCTTCACAATATTGAATGTATGTATGATCACACCCACGAATTCAATTTACAAAACATAGGACGCTTCTTTCTTGAAATCTAGAACACCTAACCCTTGGTTTGACTCTACCTATCGCCTGAGAAAACCTTTCTCACGAAACAGCCCCATCCAAGATTCTTGTTCTCAAATCAAGACCTCATAGTCTTGGTGAAGAATCCCGATCTCTATGGTGGTACGACACCAAGAGATCAATCAAAATCATACAAAAACAGATTACAACAACAAGATATTATAAGCACAATAATGCTTGAAATATTACAATAAAAGACCTTAAGACTAACCCCCTCACAATTCACTCAAGTCATCAAATACATGTGAGTTAATCAAAAACAGTAATCAATATACCTCTCTAAAAATCTTTACAAATAATGCATGAACATGTGAGCAAGATAAGGATGATACTAAACATATGAAAAACAGTATGCAAATCAAAGACTCGATAAGGCATGGTAATCTCTCTTCCTCACACATGCAACTCTCTTGCAAAAACAAAATGCAAAAATGAAATATGCTATCTAATTCAATCCTATACAATGGAATGCAATGCTACAATTTTCTGGAAGTTGCCTCAACTTATATTAGGCAGTTTTTACAGTTGGATTCGTTGCAATCAATTAAGCAGTTAAAACAGAAATCAGTTATAACACAAAACATACCTGTTAATCGATTAAGGTAACCCGTTAATCGATTAACCAGTGCAGCAGAATTGAAATAGAAACTAGTTGTAACAGAAACACTGATATAACAGAAAAACAGTTGAGTTAATCGATTAAGTCACCACGTTAATAGAATTAAGTAGCATATTAAAATAGGTGGTTCAAAAGGTAAACTTCTCATATGTTATGCTTAACTCCTATACATGTTTTAGCAATTATATTATGCCTAATATGCACATATAAATGTGTGATTAATGTATGAACATACAATTAACTAGATGATATGTCTCATGGATGTGATGTGATAATTATAATGGCTTGAGAGACTTGCACCTAGGTTCACCTCACCTATACTCACTTACTAAGGCACACATCCCAAACTACTTAGAATAATGACTCTATTTATATCCAAGTCTAGATATGACCAATGAGCTCTAGGCATTGATAAGTGCAAAAAGTATACAATTTTCATCATCATTTTATGGCACTTGTCCTAAGCATAATTGAGAAAAACCAACTTAAAACAATACTTTTTGTATAAAATATCACAATATTGTATATTTGTGTTTGTATTTCTTTTTTATGTATTTTGTAGGATTTAGAAAGAAGAAAAGAAGAGAAAAAAGACTCATGGTAAAAAAAAAGAAGTCAAAATCAAGGTGCTCAAGCAGGAAGTTGAGCGTGGACCAAGCCACGCTAAGCTGACCTAGACCAAGCTGCTCAAGCAAGTAGCTGACGGACCTACTTGGCCGCTCAGCCTAGCATCAGACTAGTCTTGACACGGTCAGAACTCAAGCTTGACACGGCTAGACACGAGCTTGGCACATGCCCAAGCTGCTCAACAAGCACCTTAGCTGTGCAACCAAGCAGCTCAGCGAAGAACTAGACTCCTGCCCAGATCAGCAAGCACCAGGCCACGTCCCAGTCAGCACGGTCAAATCTGCTGAACAAGCAGCTTAGCGGTGCAACAGGTGTGCTAAGCAGTGTGCACCCAGACTTGACTTAGCCATCAAGCAAACCATGAAGTCACCAATGACATCACTTCAAGTAGCCCACCATAAGGTTTTTAGAGTAGCTCACAATAGCTGGTCCAGTAGCTCACAACTAACTTTGATGAGTCAAGCATAAGGAGGTGATAAAGCTGTTTGATCAAGTGACCAAACCCATGCTGAAGGGTTTGGTCAGCTGCTGAGCGGTGCTAACAAGTAGCTCAGCGGGTCCAGGGAACTTCTATAAATAGGGCACATTTCATTAGAATAAAAAAACATCATTTATCTCACATTTTCATTCACATCTTGCCTAGAAATTCTTCTCTGAAGTTATCTCTTCTTGTTCTTAGTTCTTAGGAACTTTATTTAAGTAAGTTTTGTAATTCTAGTTTATAATTCAAGAGGAGAAAAGGAGGAGGCAAATGAGATGCAAAAATCAATTTTGTAATCTCATTTGGAACTCAAAGCATCCAATCCTTGGATGGATGGCTCATGCTCCTAACAATTTCTTTTGAATATGGTTATGTATTTCTACTTCTTGTATTCTAAAAGTTTGAATTTTAATCATTCAAGTAGGTGCTTTGATTAATTTTACTTGTTTGAGAAATTATTAATGCTCTTTTTAGATTGATCACCTAAAAATTGATTTCAAGTCATAAAATTACTTGTCTCAAACACTTAACAAATAAACTAAGACTTAGTTTATTTGCCAAGTTAAGCATACTTTTCTTAAGATCTTATATTCATTACTACTTCAATATTAGAGATGAGGATAGGAGGAGGATGAGAATGAGGATAGGATGAAGAGGAGGATGAGGAAAGGATGAGGACGAGAATGAGAGTGAGGAAAGGATGAGGATAAGGATATGATGAGGACGAGAATGAGGATGAGGATGAGGACGAGAATGTGAAAGAGGATGAGGATGAGAATGTGGAAGAGTATGAGGAAGAGGATGAGGATGAGGAAGATGATGAGAATGAGGATGAGGAAAAGAGGAGGACGAGAATGAGGATGACGATAGGATGAGGATGAGGATGAGCAAGAGGATGAGGATAAGTGGAGGACGAGGATGAGGATGAGGGTGAGGATGAGGATAGGATCGGGATGAGGAAGAGGATAGGATGAGGATGAGGATGAGGTTAGGATAAGGATGAGGATGAGGATAGGAGGTGGATGAGAATGGGGACAGGATGAAGATGAGGATGAGGATTAGGATGAGGAAAGGATGAGGACGAGGATGAGGATGAGGATGAGGATGAGGAAGAGGAAGAGGATGAGAATGAGGACGAGAATGAGAATGAGGATGAGGATAGAATAAAGATGAGGAAGAGGATGAGGATGAGGATAGGAGAAGGACAAGAATGAGGATGAGGATAGGATGAGGACGAGGATGAGGATGAGGATGAAGATAGGACTAGGACGAGAATGAGGATGAGGATAGGATGAGGATGAGGACGAAGATAAGGATGAGGATAGGATGAGGATGGGGACAAGGATAAGGATGAGGATAGGATTAGGACGAGAATGAGGATGAGGATAGGATGAGGATGAGGACGAAGATAAGGATGAGGATAGGATGAGGATGGGGACAAGGATAAGGATGAGGATAGGATTAGGACGAGAATGAGGATGAGGATAGGATGAGGATGAGGACGAAGATAAGGATGAGGATAGGATGAGGATGGGGACAAGGATAAGGATGAGGATAGGATTAGGACGAGAATGAGGATGAGGATAGGATGAGGATGAGGACGAAGATAAGGATGAGGATAGGATGAGGATGGGGACAAGGATAAGGATGAGGATAGGATTAGGACGAGAATGAGGATGAGGATAGGATGAGGATGAGGACGAAGATAAGGATGAGGATAGGATGAGGATGAGGACAAGGATAAGGATGAGGATAGGATTAGGACGAGAATGAGGAGAGGTAGAGGATGAGGATGAGGATAGGATGAGGACGAAGATGAGGAAGGGGATGAGGATAAGGAAAGAGAATAGGTTGAGGATGAGGATAGGGTAAGGATGAGGATGAGGATGAGGAAGAGGACGAGAATGAGCATGAGAATAGGATGCGGACGAGGATGAGGATGAGGATAGGATAAGGAGGGGGAGGAGGATGAGGATGAGGATAGGATTAGGACAAGAATGAGGATGAGGATAGGATGAGCAGGAGGGGCAGGATGAGGATGAGGATAGGATTAGGACAAGAATGAGGATGAGGATAGGATGTGGATTAGGACGAGGATGAGGATAGGATGTGGACGAGAATGAGAATGAGCATAGGATGAAGAGTAGAATGAGGATAAGGAAGAAGATGTGGATGAGAATGTGGATGAGGGTAAGGATAGGATGAGAAGGAGGATGAGGATGAGGATGAGGAAGAGGAAAGGATGAGGACGAGAATGAGAATGAGGATAGGATGAAGAAGAGGATGAGGAGGAGGATGAGGATGAGGAAGAGGAAAGGATGAGGACGAGAATGAGAATGAGGATAGGATGAAGAAGAGGATGAGGAGGAGGATGAGGATGAGGAAGAGGAAAGGATGAGGACGAGAATGAGAATGAGGATAGGATGAAGAAGAGGATGAGGAGGAGGATGAGGATGAGGAAGAGGAAAGGATGAGGACGAGAATGAGAATGAGGATAGGATGAAGAAGAGGATGAGGAGGAGGATGAGGATGAGGAAGAGGAAAGGATGAGGACGAGAATGAGAATGAGGATAGGATGAAGAAGAGGATGAGGAGGAGGATGAGGATGAGGAAGAGGAAAGGATGAGGACGAGAATGAGAATGAGGATAGGATGAAGAAGAGGATGAGGAGGAGGATGAGGATGAGGAAGAGGAAAGGATGAGGACGAGAATGAGAATGAGGATAGGATGAAGAAGAGGATGAGGAGGAGGATGAGGATGAGGAAGAGGAAAGGATGAGGACGAGAATGAGAATGAGGATAGGATGAAGAAGAGGATGAGGAGGAGGATGAGGATGAGGAAGAGGAAAGGATGAGGACGAGAATGAGAATGAGGATAGGATGAAGAAGAGGATGAGGAGGAGGATGAGGATGAGGAAGAGGAAAGGATGAGGACGAGAATGAGAATGAGGATAGGATGAAGAAGAGGATGAGGAGGAGGATGAGGATGAGGAAGAGGAAAGGATGAGGACGAGAATGAGAATGAGGATAGGATGAAGAAGAGGATGAGGAGGAGGATGAGGATGAGGAAGAGGAAAGGATGAGGACGAGAATGAGAATGAGGATAGGATGAAGAAGAGGATGAGGAGGAGGATGAGGATGAGGAAGAGGAAAGGATGAGGACGAGAATGAGAATGAGGATAGGATGAAGAAGAGGATGAGGAGGAGGATGAGGATGAGGAAGAGGAAAGGATGAGGACGAGAATGAGAATGAGGATAGGATGAAGAAGAGGATGAGGAGGAGGATGAGGATGAGGAAGAGGAAAGGATGAGGACGAGAATGAGAATGAGGATAGGATGAAGAAGAGGATGAGGAGGAGGATGAGGATGAGGAAGAGGAAAGGATGAGGACGAGAATGAGAATGAGGATAGGATGAAGAAGAGGATGAGGAGGAGGATGAGGATGAGGAAGAGGAAAGGATGAGGACGAGAATGAGAATGAGGATAGGATGAAGAAGAGGATGAGGAGGAGGATGAGGATGAGGAAGAGGAAAGGATGAGGACGAGAATGAGAATGAGGATAGGATGAAGAAGAGGATGAGGAGGAGGATGAGGATGAGGAAGAGGAAAGGATGAGGACGAGAATGAGAATGAGGATAGGATGAAGAAGAGGATGAGGAGGAGGATGAGGATGAGGAAGAGGAAAGGATGAGGACGAGAATGAGAATGAGGATAGGATGAAGAAGAGGATGAGGAGGAGGATGAGGATGAGGAAGAGGAAAGGATGAGGACGAGAATGAGAATGAGGATAGGATGAAGAAGAGGATGAGGAGGAGGATGAGGATGAGGAAGAGGAAAGGATGAGGACGAGAATGAGAATGAGGATAGGATGAAGAAGAGGATGAGGAGGAGGATGAGGATGAGGAAGAGGAAAGGATGAGGACGAGAATGAGAATGAGGATAGGATGAAGAAGAGGATGAGGAGGAGGATGAGGATGAGGAAGAGGAAAGGATGAGGACGAGAATGAGAATGAGGATAGGATGAAGAAGAGGATGAGGAGGAGGATGAGGATGAGGAAGAGGAAAGGATGAGGACGAGAATGAGAATGAGGATAGGATGAAGAAGAGGATGAGGAGGAGGATGAGGATGAGGAAGAGGAAAGGATGAGGACGAGAATGAGAATGAGGATAGGATGAAGAAGAGGATGAGGAGGAGGATGAGGATGAGGAAGAGGAAAGGATGAGGACGAGAATGAGAATGAGGATAGGATGAAGAAGAGGATGAGGAGGAGGATGAGGATGAGGAAGAGGAAAGGATGAGGACGAGAATGAGAATGAGGATAGGATGAAGAAGAGGATGAGGAGGAGGATGAGGATGAGGAAGAGGAAAGGATGAGGACGAGAATGAGAATGAGGATAGGATGAAGAAGAGGATGAGGAGGAGGATGAGGATGAGGAAGAGGAAAGGATGAGGACGAGAATGAGAATGAGGATAGGATGAAGAAGAGGATGAGGAGGAGGATGAGGATGAGGAAGAGGAAAGGATGAGGACGAGAATGAGAATGAGGATAGGATGAAGAAGAGGATGAGGAGGAGGATGAGGATGAGGAAGAGGAAAGGATGAGGACGAGAATGAGAATGAGGATAGGATGAAGAAGAGGATGAGGAGGAGGATGAGGATGAGGAAGAGGAAAGGATGAGGACGAGAATGAGAATGAGGATAGGATGAAGAAGAGGATGAGGAGGAGGATGAGGATGAGGAAGAGGAAAGGATGAGGACGAGAATGAGAATGAGGATAGGATGAAGAAGAGGATGAGGAGGAGGATGAGGATGAGGAAGAGGAAAGGATGAGGACGAGAATGAGAATGAGGATAGGATGAAGAAGAGGATGAGGAGGAGGATGAGGATGAGGAAGAGGAAAGGATGAGGACGAGAATGAGAATGAGGATAGGATGAAGAAGAGGATGAGGAGGAGGATGAGGATGAGGAAGAGGAAAGGATGAGGACGAGAATGAGAATGAGGATAGGATGAAGAAGAGGATGAGGAGGAGGATGAGGATGAGGAAGAGGAAAGGATGAGGACGAGAATGAGAATGAGGATAGGATGAAGAAGAGGATGAGGAGGAGGATGAGGATGAGGAAGAGGAAAGGATGAGGACGAGAATGAGAATGAGGATAGGATGAAGAAGAGGATGAGGAGGAGGATGAGGATGAGGAAGAGGAAAGGATGAGGACGAGAATGAGAATGAGGATAGGATGAAGAAGAGGATGAGGAGGAGGATGAGGATGAGGAAGAGGAAAGGATGAGGACGAGAATGAGAATGAGGATAGGATGAAGAAGAGGATGAGGAGGAGGATGAGGATGAGGAAGAGGAAAGGATGAGGACGAGAATGAGAATGAGGATAGGATGAAGAAGAGGATGAGGAGGAGGATGAGGATGAGGAAGAGGAAAGGATGAGGACGAGAATGAGAATGAGGATAGGATGAAGAAGAGGATGAGGAGGAGGATGAGGATGAGGAAGAGGAAAGGATGAGGACGAGAATGAGAATGAGGATAGGATGAAGAAGAGGATGAGGAGGAGGATGAGGATGAGGAAGAGGAAAGGATGAGGACGAGAATGAGAATGAGGATAGGATGAAGAAGAGGATGAGGAGGAGGATGAGGATGAGGAAGAGGAAAGGATGAGGACGAGAATGAGAATGAGGATAGGATGAAGAAGAGGATGAGGAGGAGGATGAGGATGAGGAAGAGGAAAGGATGAGGACGAGAATGAGAATGAGGATAGGATGAAGAAGAGGATGAGGAGGAGGATGAGGATGAGGAAGAGGAAAGGATGAGGACGAGAATGAGAATGAGGATAGGATGAAGAAGAGGATGAGGAGGAGGATGAGGATAGGAAGAGGATGAAGATAGGATGAGAATAAGAATGATGATGAGGACGAGGATGAAGATAGGATAGGAGGAGGATGAGGATGAGGATAGCATGAGGCTGAGAATGAGAATGTTGAAGAGGATGAGGATGAGGATATGAGGAAGATGAGAATGAGGATATGATGAAGAGGAGGATGAGGAGGAGGATGAGGGTGAGGTAGAGGATAGGATGAGGACGAGAATGAGGATGAGGATGAGGATAGGATGACGT